>NC_091360.1:2185867-2373367 GCF_038502225.1 Cherax quadricarinatus | reverse complement strand
GCACCAGTGTTGGTGGTGTCTGCTGCGCCAACGTTGGTGGTGTCTGCTGCGCCAACGTTGGTGGTGCCTGCTGCGCCAACGTTGGTGGTGTCTGCTGCACCAGTGTTGGTGGTGTCTGCTGCACCAGTGTTGGTGGTGTCTGCTGCACCAGCGTTGGTGGTGTCTGCTGCACCAGCGTTGGTGGTGTCTGCTGCACCAGCGTTGGTGGTGTCTGCTGCACCAGCGTTGGTGGTGTCTGCTGCACCAGCGTTGGTGGTGTCTGCTGCACCAGCGTTGGTGGTGTCTGCTGCACCAGCGTTGGTGGTGTCTGCTGCACCAGCGTTGGTGGTGTCTGCTGCACCAGCGTTGGTGGTGTCTGCTGCACCAGCGTTGGTGGTGTCTGCTGCACCCGTGTTGGTGGTGTCTGCTGCGCCAACGTTGGTGGTGTCTGCTGCGCCAACGTTGGTGGTGTCTGCTACGCCAGTGTTGGTGGTGTCTGCTGCTCCAACGTTGGTGGTGTCTGCTGCACCAGTGTTGGTGGTGTCTGCTGCACCAGTGTTGGTGGTGTCTGCTGCACCAGTGTTGGTGGTGTCTGCTGCACCAGTGTTGGTGGTGTCTGCTGCACCAGTGTTGGTGGTGTCTGCTGCACCAGTGTTGGTGGTGTCTGCTGCACCAGTGTTGATGGTGTCTGCTGCGCCAACGTTGGTGGTGTCTGCTGCTCCAACGTTGGTGGTGTCTGCTGCGCCAGTGTTGGTGGTGTCTGCTGCGCCAGTGTTGGTGGTGTCTGCTGCACCAGTGTTGGTGGTGTCTGCTGCACCAGTGTTGGTGGTGTCTGCTGCGCCAACGTTGGTGGTGTCTGCTGCGCCAACGTTGGTGGTGTCTGCTGCACCAGTGTTGGTGGTGTCTGCTGCACCAGTGTTGGTGGTGTCTGCTGCACCAGTGTTGGTGGTGCCTGCTGCGCCAACGTTGGTGGTGTCTGCTGCGCCAACGTTGGTGGTGTCTGCTGCACCAGTGTTGGTGGTGTCTGCTGCACCAGTGTTGGTGGTGTCTGCTGCACCAGTGTTGGTGGTGTCTGCTGCACCAGTGTTGGTGGTGTCTGCTGCACCAGTGTTGGTGGTGTCTGCTGCGCCAACGTTGGTGGTGTCTGCTGCGCCAACGTTGGTGGTGTCTGCTGCACCAGTGTTGGTGTCTGCCTGTTGATTGTAGTTGTTTTACCTACTTGCGTGTTGGTATATGTTGGGCGCGCGTGTGTGTGTGTGTGTGTGTGTGTGTGTGTGTGTGTGTACTCGCCTAGTTGAGGTTGCAGGGGTCGAGTCCGAGCTCCTGGCCCCGCCTCTTCACTGATCGCTACTAGGTCACTCTCCCTGAGCCGTGAGCTTTATCATACCTCTGCTTAAAGCTATGTTTGGATCCTGCCTCCACTACATCGCTTCCCAAACTATTCCACTTACTGACTACTCTGTGGCTGAAGAAATACTTCCTAACATCCTTGTGATTCATCTGTGTCTTCAACTTCCAACTGTGTCCCCTTGTTACTGTGTCCAATCTCTGGAACATCCTGTCTTTGTCCACCTTGTCAATTCCTCTCAGTATTTTGTATGTCGTTATCATGTCCCTCCTATATCTCCTGTTCTCCAGTGTCGTCAGGTTGATTTCCCTTAACCTCTCCTCGTAGGACATACCCCTTAGCTCTGTGACTAGTCTTGTTGCAAACCTTTGCACTTTCTCTTGTTTCTTTACGTGCTTGGCTAGGTGTGGGTTCCAAACTGGTGCCGCATACTCCAATATGGGCCTAACGTACACGGTGTACAGGGTCCTGAACGATTCCTTATTAAGATGTCGGAATGCTGTTCTGAGGTTTGCTAGGCGCCCATATGCTGCAGCAGTTATTTGGTTGATGTGCGCTTCAGGAGATGTGCCTGGTGTTATACTCGCCCCAAGATCTTTTTTCTTGAGTGAGGTTTGTAGTCTCTGGCACCCTAGACTGTACTCCGTCTGCGGTCTTCTTTGCCCTTCCCCAATCTTCATGACTTTGCACTTGGTGGGATTGAACTCCAGGAGCCAGTTGCTGGACCAGGTCTGCAGCCTGTCCAGATCCCTTTGTAGTTATGCCTGGTCTTCGATCAAGTGAATTCTTCTCATCAACTTCACGTCATCTGCAAACAGGGACACCTCAGAGTCTATTCCTTCTGTCATGTCGTTCACAAATACCAGAAACAGCACTGGTCCTAGGACTGACCCCTGTGGGACCCCGCTGGTCACAGGTGCCCACTCTGACACCTCGCCACGTACCATGACTCGCTGCTGTCTTCCTGACAAGTATTCCCTGATCCATTGTAGTGCCTTCCCTGTTATCCCTGCTTGGTCCTTCAGTTTTTGCACCATTCTCTTGTGTGGGACTGTGTCAAGAGCCTTCTTGCAGTCCAAGAATATGCAATCCACCCACCCCTCTCTCTCCTGTCTTACTGCTGTCACCATGTCATAGAACTCCAGTAGGTTTGTGACACAGGATTTTCCGTCCCTGAAACCATGTTGGCTGATGTTGATGAGATCATTCCTTTCTAGGTGTTCCACCACTCTTCTCCTGATAATCTTCTCCATGATTTTGCATACTATACATGTCAGTGACACTGGTCTGTAGTTTAATGCTTCATGTCTGTCTCCTTTTTTAAAGATTGGGACTACATTTGCTGTCTTCCATGCCTCAGGCAATCTCCCTGTTTTGATAGATGTATTGAATACTGTTGTTAGGGGTGCACATAGCGCCTCTGCTACCTCTCTCAATACCCATGGGGAGATGTTATCTGGGCCCATTGCCTTTGAGGTATCTAGCTCACTCAGAAGCCTCTTAATTTCTTCTTCGGTTGTGTGCACTGTGTCCAGCACGTGGTGCTGTGCCCCACCTCTCCGTCTTTCTGGAACCCCTTCTGTCTCCTCTGTGAACACTTCTTTGAATCTCTTGAGTTCCTCGCATACTTCACGGTCATTTCTTGTTGTCTCTCCTCCTTCCTTCCTTAGCCTGATTACCTGGTCCTTGACTGTTGTTTTCCTCCTGATGTGGCTGTATAACAGTTTCGGGTCAGATTTGGCTTTTGCTGCTATGTCGTTTTCATATTGTCTTTGGGCCTCCCTTCTTATCTGTGCATATTCGTTTCTGGCTCTACGACTGCTCTCCTTATTCTCCTGGGTCCTTTGCCTTCTATATTTCTTCCATTCCCAGGCACACTTGGTTTTTGCCTCCCTGCACCTTTGGGTGAACCATGGGCTCATCCTGGCTTTTTCATTATTCCTGTTACCCTTGGGTACAAACCTCTCCTCAGCCTCCTTGCATTTTGTTGCTACATATTCCATCATCTCATTAACTGGCTTCCCTGCCAGTTCTCTGTCCCACTGAACCCTGTTCAGGAAGTTCCTCATTCCTGTGTAGTCCCCTTTCTTGTAGTTTGGCTTCATTCGTCCTGGCCTTCCTGCTTCTGGCTCCACTTGTAGCTCTGTGTATTCGAAGCTTAAAACCACATGGTCGCTGGCCCCAAGGGGTCTTTCATATGTGATGTCGTCGATATCTGCACTACTCAAGGTGAATACTAAGTCCAGCCTTGCTAGTTCATCCTCTCCTCTCTCTTGTAGTGTCCCTTACATGTTGGTACATGAAGTTTTCCAGTACCACCTCCATCATCGTAGCCCTCCATGTATCTTGGCCCTCATGTGGGTCCAAGTTCTCCCAGTCAGTCTCCTTGTGGTTAAAGTCACCCATGATCAGGAGCTTTGCCCTGCATGCATGAGCTCTTCTGGCCACTGCAGCCAGTGTGTCAACCATCGCTCTATTGCTCTCGTCGTACTCTTGCCTTGGCCTCCTGCTGTTCTGTGGTGGGTTATACATCACTGCTATTACCACCTTGGGAACTCCAGAGTGAAGCGTTCCCGCTATGTAATCACTTTCTTCTCCGCTGTCTCCTCTCTCCAGCTCGTCAAAATTCCAGCGTCTTTTGATCAGCAATGACACTCCTCCACCCCCCCTGTTCCCTCTGTCTTTCCTCAGGATTTGGCATCCCGTTGGAAAGATGGCATCTGTTATCATACCTGTAAGCTTGGTTTCTGTGAGAGCTTGGTTTCGGTGATGCCTCTTTGACTCTTTCGTGCCACTCCTCCCACTTATTTGTTATTCCATCAGCGTTTGTGTACCATACCTTCAGTTTCCTTTCCAACGCTGTGGTTTGGGGGGCCTGTGAGGGTGGGAGACCTGGTATCATACTGTGGGATTCTATAGCTCGGTGTTGGGTGGAGGCTGTGGGTATGGATTGTAGTGTGTGTTGGGATGGTGTGATAGGTTGTGGGGTTCTGAGAATAGTTGTGTGTGCGCTTGCCCTTGCTGGTCTGTTCTGCTCTGACTGACCTCTGCTGGTTCCATCCTTGTCTCCTTTCCTAGCTCCTTTCGACTTTTTGTCCTCTCCCTCAGCTGCTGTCATTCTGTTTGTGTTCTGTCTCTGTCTAGGAACACCCTCTTGTACTCTTCCGAGTATTTCAACCGTGGTTTCTCTTGGAGGATCCTGTTCCGCACTGTTTCCGTCCTGAGAATTGGCTTGATAGGTCGGTTTCTCCCCTTTGAGTACCCCCCTATTCTCTGAAAATTTACAATCTCGTCCATCTCTTCACCTATTTCTGTGATGATTTTCTCAATCTCCTTTCTTCCTGCTGCCTTTCAGTGTGTGTCCTTTCCTCTCTCTCCTGAAGCCCATGGATAAACATTGATTTTGCCCTTTCCTCCTCCCATTACCTCACCCTCTGTGACTCTGGATCCTGCCTGTATGTGGTCATCTTCTCCCTTGATTTTTCCAGTGGCTCTTGATAGCATGGTTGTGCCTCAGCATTCGACCTATCACCCTCTCCATCTGCACACAGCTGTTCTTCCCTTTCACTCCTTGGCCCTCCTTGGCAGGCTGATATGACCTTAGCCTAATTCATAACTCCTTCCTTCCTGTTCGGCCTCGCAGCTTCATATGCTGTGTCTTCTCTGGTCACTGCCCCTATAACTTGCTTCAGCCTATTTATCTCAAATTCTAGGGCCCTAATCTTGGGTACTACAGTTTCGACTTGTGCCTCCCAATTACTTGTCTCCTTCTCCAACCTCTTTTCCAATTTCACAGAGAGCTCTTTCTCCATTTTTTTCAGAAAGCTCTCCTCATTTTCTTTCCCACTCTTGTTCCATCCTTTTCCACTGCTCCTCCATCCACTCCTCCCTACCAGAACCATTCTCATCTGATCCCTGGTTCCTGCGAGTCCCCACCATTTTTTTTTTGTGAGAGAAGAGAGAAGGGAAAGGTAGGAGAGAGAGAGGGGGGAGAGTGAGAAGGGAAAGGGGGAGAGAGAGTGTGAGAGGGGGAAAGAGAGAGAAGGGAAGGAGAGGGGGAGAGTGAGAAGGGAAAATGGGGAAGAGAGTGTGAGTGAGTGAGAGTGTGAGTGAGAGTGTGAGTGAGAGTGTGAGTGAGAGTGTGAGTGAGTGAGAGTGTGAGTGAGTGAGAGTGTGAGTGAGTGAGAGTGTGAGTGAGTGAGTGAGTGTGAGTGAGTGAGTGTGAGAGTGAGTGAGTGTGAGAGTGAGTGAGTGTGAGAGTGAGTGAGAGTGTGAGTGAGTGAGAGTGTGAGTGAGTGAGAGTGTGAGTGAGTGAGAGTGTGAGTGAGTGAGAGTGTGAGTGAGTGAGAGTGTGAGTGAGTGAGAGTGTGAGTGAGTGAGAGTGTGAGTGAGTGAGAGTGTGAGTGAGTGAGAGTGTGAGTGAGTGAGAGTGTGAGTGAGTGAGAGTGAGTGTGAGTGTGAGTGAGTGTGAGTGTGAGTGAGTGTGAGTGTGAGTGAGTGTGAGTGAGTGTGAGTGTGAGTGAGTGTGAGTGTGAGTGTGAGTGAGTGTGAGTGTGAGTGAGTGTGAGTGTGAGTGTGAGTGAGTGTGAGTGAGTGTGAGTGTGAGTGAGTGTGAGTGTGAGTGAGTGTGAGTGTGAGTGAGTGTGAGTGTGAGTGAGTGTGAGTGTGAGTGAGTGTGAGTGTGAGTGAGTGTGAGTGTGAGTGAGTGTGAGTGAGAGTGTGAGTGAGAGTGTGAGTGAGAGTGTGAGTGAGAGTGTGAGTGAGAGTGTGAGTGAGTGAGAGTGTGAGTGAGAGTGTGAGTGAGTGAGTGAGTGTGAGTGAGTGAGTGAGTGTGAGTGAGTGAGTGTGAGAGTGAGTGAGTGTGAGAGTGAGTGAGAGTGTGAGTGAGTGAGAGTGTGAGTGAGTGAGAGTGTGAGTGAGTGAGAGTGTGAGTGAGTGAGAGTGTGAGTGAGTGAGAGTGTGAGTGAGAGTGTGAGTGTCAGCATAGTTGCTGATCCCTGTATTCCCTGTATTATATAGCATAGCATATTAGTATCATCCCTGTGCTTTAGACACGAGATCCCTCGTAGGCCTGTGGCTTGGTGTGACGTCACGGGTTGCTCACGAGGAGTCCCATTCCTCTGTCCCGGTCTCACTCGGCGGCAGACCTACAGAACGTGAACAGGCTTGGCACCGGGCTCCATCTCTCATCTCAGTCTGACAATATATTTACCATCCTACAAGTGTGTCTACTTTCAACCTACGATATCTCCATTTAAGAACCCCTTTACGATAAATGGTGACAGCGGTGAGCCTGTAATTCTGACGATTACAGCGATTTCTGGAGATAAAATTTCGACCAGCAAGACGGCCATTTCGTGTGACCAGTAGGCCTATCGACTACCGAGGTTCACCCAGCCAGCTACCTCAAGCCAGCTACTCTACCAGCTTCTACATTATTCACTGGTCAGTCTCTTTGTATTAGTGTTTCCTGCTTTTTTGCATTACTCCCGAGGGGTTGACCCGAGTTTGCAAAATAAGCCAGCTTCCAGTCTGTGGTGGGGGAGTCAGAACAACCGAGTCCAGTCCAGCCTAGCCTACTCCATCCAATTATTTTGTCTGCCAAGCCAGCTTCCACCCCTGCTGTGCTCATCGTGTGAAGTTATCAAGCTATTCTGTGTGAAGGGTTAAGATAAGCCAGCTAGCAACTAACCCAGGTGTCTTACCCCAGTACTCAGGCAAGCCACGTGACTAGTCTTCATCGCTTGTGATTCAAGTTCCAAGCATTCTGAGTGCTCCTTATCATCCTTGTGGTGTTGTAGTATTTCGTGGGTTTCTTCTAAGCCAGCCGGCTTAGAATTATCTTCGCGGCAGTGTGGGTTTTCTCAGTGAGGCTTACGACGTTCAACCCATAAGCCCAGCCACTCACGATCACGTGTGTCGCACCATTGCCGGTCCCAGACGCCTCGCTCAGCTTTACCCACAAACCCAGCTACAGTCGGCCATTACAACTCACCTACCTCATCAGTGTTTTGGTGCTCTGCTAAGGGTTGTAGCACCATATTTTAAGGACCACATAGGGGGTCAAGAGCTAGAGAGTGGCGCGCCATCTTTAAAAGCCTCCTATGTGTTGTCTCTCGCCGATTTAAGCGCAATTCTACGATCATCTGTGCAGAGGACAGCAGCAAGACGATAAAAACAATCCATCAATCTCATTTTTTTCAAGTGTTACAGCGATAATATTTTTTTTTAGAGACATTTGCGAGTGTTGAGACATTTCTTTTGTGTTCCCAGTGAATTTTTCTCTTAGTGACATTCAGTGACTCTTGATCAGACTCAGTGTTTATCATGTACTGATTGCATTAATTTCTTTTAATCTCCTTAATTCAGTGTTAATTTTCGTGTATTATTTTATATCTGTTGTGTTGTGTATCTTTTTATACACTTGAAGTAAGTACTTAGTGTTTCCTTTGTTGTGTGTGCAACATATGAGCAATATAGAACTTGTGTTTAAACTTCAGAATTCCAGTGAATTAATTCAGTAATTTTTCACCTCATATTCTGCATCACAACTCAGTGTTGTCTGTTATTTTTTTTTCTTCCTAGCATTTGTGTATTTTTGTTTTGTTCCCTGTGTGTTGAACATTCTTGTGTTCATATTCCTTTATTCAGCCAGTGTTTAATTTGTCTTATTTCCACAGACAATAGTGCCATTTTTAATGCCCCAGCAAGAGCTCATATTTACAAAATTTTTCACACATCGTTTCATTGCAAGAAAATTCTAGTATTGTGTTTATGTTGATGTGTTCTGCATCACTGTAAGTGTTCAACCCTCTGTTTTGTTATGTATTTTTTTGCATCTATTATTTTTTTTTTTCATATTTTATTGAACAAATTCACTCTTAGTGCAATTTTTAAGTTCTCCTTTTAAAGTAAATTGTTCTTTTGCTTGTTGTTTAAGTGCAGTTAAGAGTTAAAGTGTTCATTCCTTGATATATTTCTTTTCTTGTGTGTTATAATTTTTATTATTGCACATTGACTCATTTTGCAATAATTCTTGTGCAAATATTGTGTTGCTATTAAAGTTTTTCTTGCAGAAAATTTTATGCAGTGTTGTGCAATACAGTTTATTACAGTGCAGTTTCTTATGCTCTGTTCTGTGCATAGTATTTTATTCTGTCTGTCATTTTAATTTTTATTTCAGCGAATTGTGTGTTTGTTTTAATTTTTGCACAAGTTTATTGAGTCCATTTTATCATTTTATTGTGTATTTCCTTGTTGCATTGAAAGTAAAGACAACTCACTGTGCCATTTATTCAATTTAAAGTAAAAGTTGAGCAAATTAGATTTGAGCAAAGTACAAGTTCTCTTGATTTTCAGTGTTTGTTAAGTTGCATATTATTCTTGTGTGAGTTCTTTGCTTACTGTGTAACTTGTCAATTTTTAATTACTTATGCAGAATAGTTAAGCATTTTTTTCCATTTAAGCTTACTGTGTCATTCTCTCCATTTTTCTTGACTTATGCCCTTCAGTATTTTCACTGAGAAGATGTCCCAGTCACTTTTGAACGTTCACTTAGTGTATCATTCCAGTCAAAGTCAATATGAATCAGTCCACAGTACCAACATTCCCTTACTGACTGAAAGACAATACCTAGCCCTTGAGCAATGTGTTTGTTCTCACAGCTTGTATCTGAGATTTGTTAAAGTGCTGCGAAATGTGAAGTTCAGATTAAGTTCTTATAGATCCGTGAATTACTTATTAACGTAGCCGAGCGGTCAGGCACTAGTAATTCTGTCATTCCCGTCTGTGTTCCACCTATACCTTCAGACTTGCAGGATAGTGTTCCGTTGCCTCAAGTGTCCGGGGACACTCAGACTGCCTTGAGTGCACAGCCTATCCCTGCAATGACTGCTAGTTCGAGTAGTAGTTTCTCCACAGGGGATGCCTTGTCAGAAAACGATTACTTGCAACTAGTAATGCCATCTCTTGTTGATGTGACATGCTGTCTGCAGAAAGACGTCTCTGTTACAGCTAGTGTTCTCACTAGAGTGTCTGTTGTTGTTCCTAATGTTCCAGATGGTGATCCCATCCTAGTTGACAGTAATCAGTGCATCGTAAGAAGTTATTTCTCGAATAACTTTCACATATTAACGTAAGTGTAGTTTCTTTATAGCTGATACCTCGTGTCACTGTGTGCGACTCAGATTGAATATCAGCATTGTTCACCGTGTTCATTTCTTTTCTCCTGTGCTTGCAGTTGAGATAGTAGATTCGTTCTCCCTTGCTCATATTGCGTGTTATAGCATTAATTTTTTCAACCGGGGGGAGTCATCCACTCCACCGAGTTTGTTCTTTCCTCCAGTAAGGAAGAACTGTTACCTTTATTCCAGAACAAACAGCCTACTGGAAGGTTAGCCAGATGGTCCCTGACTATCCAAGAGTTCAATCCCACTTTTGAACATTTACCTGGCAAGTCGAATGTAGTCGCAGATGCTTTATCGCGACACGTTAGTGTAGTTACTGCAGATCCTCCATTTACTGTCGAGGTTGTCAGAAATTCCCAAAGAACCGATCCCTTGTGTTCTGGTGTGATTCGATTCCTGCTCCAGGAAGAGCTTATTCTTACTGTGAAGCCACCAGTACCCATTAGTGACTTTGTAATGAGCCAAGAATTACTGTATCGAATAGTCGAGTTGAGTACTCCTAGCAGACGAGTTAGTAATTCCACAGTCACTAGTGATTGTAGTTGTATCTTTTGTAGATACTCGTTCAGATCTCTCTCAGTCAAGGCATGTGTTAGCCATTGCAGAGGAATTCAATCCTCCCAGAGATGATAACCATTCTGCATACGTAAACCTTACCCTCGCAGAATTGGGTTTAAGTGTAAACAGTCTGTATAATTAGATGTCCGAGATGAATGAATTTGTCAATTGTGTTTTGTTATTAGCTGAACAGTTTGTCAGAAATTTTCGTGTTCACGTTCCCTCCGTATTCTGAGAGTTAACAGTCTAGATTTGCGTGCACCGAATCTGCCTTTCTGTTAAACACTTCTTTGTATATAATTATTCTTCCTCAGAATCCGTAGAGTGCATGAATACAGATCGATCGATCAATTCCATCCATATTGTATAATGATTTGTTCTTATAGTTTGTAATGATTACGTTAACACCCATTACGTCAAAATCATGTTGTACCATCCATTAGTTCTAAGTTATATATGCATTTGTTATTGTATAGAATCAGCCCAGATCCGCCTGCCTGTTCAGCCTATAGATAGTAGTGTATGTCGGGACGACATACGTAACATGACCGAGCTGTCAGCATAGTTGCTGATCCCTGTATTCCCTGTATTATATAGCATAGCATATTAGTATCATCCCTGTGCTTTAGACACGAGATCCCTCGTAGGCCTGTGGCTTGGTGTGACGTCACGGGTTGCTCACGAGGAGTCCCATTCCTCTGTCCCGGTCTCACTCGGCGGCAGACCTACAGAACGTGAACAGGCTTGGCACCGGGCTCCATCTCTCATCTCAGTCTGACAATATATTTACCATCCTACAAGTGTGTCTACTTTCAACCTACGATATCTCCATTTAAGAACCCCTTTACGATATGAGTGAGAGTGTGAGTGAGAGTGTGAGTGAGAGTGTGAGTGAGAGTGTGAGTGAGTGTGAGTGAGAGTGTGAGTGAGTGAGAGTGTGAGTGAGTGAGTGTGAGTGAGTGAGTGAGTGAGTGTGAGAGTGAGTGAGTGTGAGAGTGAGTGAGAGTGTGAGTGAGTGAGAGTGTGAGTGAGTGAGAGTGTGAGTGAGTGAGAGTGTGAGTGAGTGAGAGTGTGAGTGAGTGAGAGTGTGAGTGAGTGAGAGTGTGAGTGAGTGAGAGTGTGAGTGAGTGAGAGTGTGAGTGAGTGTGTGAGTGAGTGTGAGTGTGAGTGTGAGTGAGTGTGAGTGTGAGTGAGTGTGAGTGAGTGTGAGTGTGAGTGAGTGTGAGTGTGAGTGAGTGTGAGTGTGAGTGAGTGTGAGTGTGAGTGAGTGTGAGTGTGAGTGAGTGTGAGTGTGAGTGAGTGTGAGTGTGAGTGAGTGTGAGTGTGAGTGTGAGTGAGTGTGAGTGTGAGTGTGAGTGAGTGTGAGTGAGTGTGAGTGTGAGTGAGTGTGAGTGTGAGTGAGAGTGTGAGTGAGAGAGTGAGTGAGAGTGTGAGTGAGAGTGTGAGTGAGAGTGTGAGAGTGTGAGTGAGAGTGAGAGTGTGAGTGAGAGTGTGAGTGAGAGTGTGAGTGAGTGTGAGTGAGAGTGTGAGTGAGAGTGTGAGTGAGTGTGAGTGAGTGTGAGTGAGAGTGTGAGTGAGTGAGAGTGTGTGTGTGAGTGTGAGAGAGAGTGTGAGAGAGAGTGTGAGAGTGTGAGAGTGAGTGAGAGTGAGAGTGAGTGAGAGTGAGAGTGAGTGAGAGTGAGTGTGAGTGAGTGTGTGTTCTAGTGGCTGCTGAAGTATACCAGGGCACTATTGTTTCTCAGTGAGCACAAGATTGCAAATTCGAGCCTCTGTCTGCTCAGCGCCAGACAAGAACTAATATATATATATATATATATATATATATATATATATATATATATATATATATATATATATATATATATATATATATATATATATATATATATATTATTTAAAGACAAAATACATTGACAGAACATTCACAAAACTACGATACAAAGTAAAACAACATAGGTAACTCAGAGTTACATCTCCAGTACTTCGTCCAGCTCCCCGGCGGTGGGCCGCGTGCCCAGAATGCTGCAGGCATTTCCTCTCTGGATCGCAACACCGAGTCTCTGGAAGAGGAAGCTGGTCGCCCTGTGGTCCTTTGTTTCTATGATGAGCTTTTCACCCAGCTCTATTAGGAACTTTAGAGCTCCAAGGGTCTCTGACCCTATTGGGATGAAGTTATAGCAAGGGGGAAGGTCTTCATATTTGCGGATCTTCTGAGTCTCCCTGTGGCTGGCAGCTCCACCCCCTTCCACTACGGAGTATGGCAAGTAGGTGTCTGCCAATGTGGCGGCACATGTGTAGTCCCAGGCAATCTGCTTTCCATCCTTCCAAGGTAGCATAGTGGCTCCATCAGGACGCTTTAGACTTCCGTCAGACCTCTGCACTTGGGGTTCTCATTGAGCTGGGCAACGGGCTGTGGCGAGGCTTCTCTTTATGATATCATTGACCTCCTCATGCCTGGCATACTTCCCTTCTGCTGTGTGACACACGAGACCATGAAGTCCGAATTGATCAGCTGTCGCCCTGCCGCAAATACACCTATGTTCGGTGAGGATGGGGGTGGCTAGGCGAAGAGCAACACCAATCCGAATGACCTGTGGGTCTAGTCGAGTTCCCAAGGAGGAATTGGGAACAGCAAACAGGAAATCTCCTGAGTGTGGTGCCTTCACTGCCAGGACACGAGCTTTGTCCTTTCCTGAGGCGTTGGAGAGCATTGTGTTGTCGATTTTTTCCATGATCGGTTTGTCCCAGTGGGACTGTTTGTGTTTTTTGGGAGGAGCTGGTCTACTGGAGGAATCTGTAAGGGTGTCCCACCGAATCGCTGCTTCAGTAAACCTGGGGTCTTGAGCTCCTACCATGTCTCTCAGGCATTCGGGAACAATCTTCTTGACTAAAGCACTGGAAGCCAAACATGAAGACAGAAAAGCAGGTAAAGCAACATGCGTTGCTTTGCGCACCCCTATACCTCCCAGTCGTACTGGGAGGGTTGCCTGATCCCATTGCTGATCCTCTAGTGACAGGTTCAGTGCCTTCTTAAGGGTTGACCTCAGGTGTGCATCATATTTGTCGAGTGTTGGGTTGTCAAAAGTGGGTGCACACCTGAAGAAGTAAGTGAGTCTTGGAATAGTAAGGCACCTTGTGAGGAGATACAGAGCATCATGGGCATCAAGATTGCTAATTCTCTCCTCCATTCTCATCAGGTCATTCAGTTTGTCCTTGAGGACTGTGTCGATGGCCTGGTGACCCAGCGGTGCTCCCAAGAGGGTACTGTTGGACGGAGTGGTAGTAGAGACATCTGGGAGGATTCTTCGCACAGCATTGATTATTTCCTGGTTTGCTGTGATGATTTCACACTTGGAGGGATTGAGGATAAGTCCCAAGTCTTCTCCCTGTGTTTTCACCAGTTGTAGGTCCCCTACCAGGGACTCTTCAGTACCTGCCAGAGTGCCATCATCCAGGTACCAGATATTGAGCTCGCTGCTTAGGCTGGAAGTTAGTTCTCCTACTGCCAAGCAGAAGAGAAGTGGAGCTAATGGGTCACCCTGCTGAACACCTTCTGATGATAGAATTTCATGTTCTCCAAACAAAAGAATTGAGGGTTTGCTGTAGCCGGCTGAAATGAAGGGAAAAAGACTGGGGAAGCGATCCCGAACAGCTGGCAAGACAGCATCTCTCTTTACCATATTAAAGGCATTTCTAAAGTCAAGTTTGACTACGGCCTTGTCTTCTGGTAGGTCCCTGATGTAGGCCCTTGCCGCATGAGCTGCAGCTTCACTGCCTTGAGGGACCCCAAAGCCCAGTTGGTGTGGCTGGAGTAAACTGGCAGCTTCTAGGCAAATGTTTCTTACTGCTGCTTTGGCAACGAGACGGCGAAGAGTGTTTCCAACCGCAATGGGTCTGATTCCCCCATCCTTCTTCTTCAAGGCACACAGTGAGGCTCCAAAAAAGAAAGGTTTAATTTCTTCTGGGATTCGCCCAGCCAGGCAGTTGTTGACGAAAGTTGTCAACTCGGTGAGAAGAAGTGATGCAGATGCACCAAGTACTGGATTTACCATCTCCTTGAGGTGCTGAGGTCGAATTCCAGTGTAACCTCCTGCAGATCCTGCAGGAAATGACACAATCGCCTTATAGACTTCCGATTCAGGCAAAATTAGTTGTTCAGTGATGGGGTCTTCCTCAGGGTTGTTGTTGATGGCTATGGTTTCCCTGGTTGGATGCTTGTCTCTTAGTGCTTGAGCTGTGGTCTCATCTTTGGGGGCTACAGTGTCGTCATTTGTAATTATTCGGATTGCTCCCACTGTGTTACCTTCTTCAATTTTTTTGCTAACCTGTGCGCAAATTTTCTCGTTTTCAGTGGGACTTTTCTTGGGTCTACCTTTGCGATTCCTGCAATGATGGGGCAGAGGGACACAATTATCCGTTCTTGGGTAGTTGCGCACTGCCTTGATAACTGACGTGGTTAGCAGTTTGCCTCGTCTCTCAGGAACTGCAAGACAGACATTGTCGAACAGGAGCAGGTTGCGCCATGCTTGGATGGTGCCTCGGGCTTCTAAGTTGGTGGAACCTCCATTCACCTGCTTGAGAAGGTCTGTGAACTTCCCTGCTGCATATGGGCGAGCCGCTTTAGGGATGTGGGATAGGGTACTGTTAGCAGTGGATTTGAATGCCAACAGAAGGTTATCACAAGTGAGGAGGTTGCCATTGGAATTGTCATCTGCCTGTGGAGGCTGTGGGCTGCTCTCTGCTGGGGGCATATGTGATCCTGCACACCCATTGTGTGCACGAATGCGACCATCCCTGTTGCGTGCTCGAAACTCTCCGCACACCTGACATGTGCCTCTTCTTTCATTGTTGGATGCACTGTTTCCCTGGCTTTGTGGCTGGCTGGCTTCATCATCTGCCATACCTCAAACTGTGTGGTAAGCCCAGGCTGAAGGGAAAATGGCGCATGGCACATACCGCATGTGGTTCATGGTGGTGGTAGGGGGAGGAGAGGGGTCTCCCCTCCTTGTGGTGGGCGGTGGAGGAAAGGGAGGAGTGGAAGATGTGTGATGAGGCGGAGTAGGGCACTCACTCCCTCCCAGGACAAGTCACTATACAACACAATGCTCTGTGCACCTGTTATTATACGCCACTATGCTCTGTGCACCTGTTACTATATGCCACTATGCTCTGTGCACCTGTTACTATACACCACTATGCTCTGTGCACAGCCCCCACTATAAACGACACACCGCTTTACACTACACGTGCTATACGCATACCATGCTCATACTACGCACTATACACTATATACACTATACACACGGTGAACAAACACTCCAGAAACTCGTGCACAGGAGACTGTATTCATTTATAACGGCTCAAAACATACTCAACCCCTGCCAGTTTGGATTCAGGAAAAATAAAAGCACTGATGATGCAATCATAAAAATGCTAGATCTGCTTTACACAGCATTGGAAAATAAGGAATATCCACTAGGAATTTTTATTGACCTAAGAAAAGCTTTTGACACAGTAGACCACAACATCCTACTCCACAAACTTGATCACTACGGTATAAGAGGCCATGCGCTTGCTTATTTCAAATCTTACATTACTAATAGGTATCAGTACGTCACCATTAAAGACACAGCATCAGCAACACGGCCACTTGATACTGGAGTTCCGCAGGGAAGTGTCCTTGGTCCCCTGCTCTTCCTCATATACATCAATGACCTTCCAAACATATCCCAACACCTGAAACCCATTCTCTTTGCTGATGACACGACTTATGTCATCTCTCACCCTAATCTTGCCACCCTCAACACCATTGTGAATGAGGAGCTGATTAAAATATCGACTTGGATGACAGCCAATAAACTTACGCTTAACACTGACAAAACCTACTATATTATGTTTGGTAGCAGAGCAGGAGATGCACAAATTAACATTAAGATTGACAACACTCTAATTACCAGAAATAATGGAAAATTCCTAGGCTTATACCTTGACAACAACCTGAATTTCAGCACCCATATCCAGCATATAGCCAAAAAAGTATCCAAAACGGTTGGGATCCTCTCTAAGATACAATACTACGTGCCGCAAAATGCCCTTCTCACGCTATACCACTCACTTATTTATCCATACCTCACCTATGCTATTTGTGCTTGGGGATCAACTGCAGCAACACACCTAAAGCCAATAATAACCCAACAAAAAGCTGCAGTAAGAATAATCACTAAGTCCCATCCCTGGCAACACACCCCCCCACTCTTCATAGATCTAAACTTACTCCCAGTTCAGTACATTCACACTTACTACTGTGCAATCTATATCTACAGGGCCTTAAACTCTAATATCAACCTTGACCTAAAACGCTTTCTTGATAGTTGTGACAGAACCCACTGGCATAATACCAGACACAAACATCTCTACAACATTCCCCGTGTCCGACTAAAGCTTTACAAAAATTCAATGTATGTCAAAGGCCCTAAAATCTGGAATACCCTACCTGAGAACTCTAGAACTGCAGACACATTCATCACCTTCAAAACTACCATTAGAAAACATCTTATCTCCCTGATACACCCCGTCAACTAACTACACGAATACCACCTGGTGGTTCACACTTACACTCACTCACTCATTTGACCATAAACAGAAATATTAATCTCAGTCTTAAAATAATGAATCCTGTGATACTTCAATACTGAAACTATGTACTGTGCCAAAACAAAAGCATTCACATTGCTAAACTCACAAACTAGTATTTAGTCATTTAGCCATAATACCAACTTACCTCATAATTTGTAATATTTTACAATTAAGAATAAAACTAAGTATGCCCGAAATGCCTAGCCATGCTAAGCGTTCTAGTGGTACACTCTGTAATCACAATTTTACTACATGTAAACCAAACAATAACCAAATTTCTGTAAACTCAGCATTGTAATCCTTATGGAGAATAAACTTTGAATTTGAATTGTTGTAACACGAGCACACGGTGTATGCGCGCCTGTTTGGGGAAGGGGGAGACAGTTTTACCCCTCAACCTCCGCCTCCGCCTCCTCCTCCTCCATTAGGCCTTCCCTCACTGACCTCACCTACCCATGGTGACCGTTATGTTCCCTCACTGAATTCACATACACAACACTTTTCTTGATTCTGAAGGAAGAGACGAAACGCAGAGTCTTCTGACCCTTTCCAACACGAGCAGCAGATATTCACACACCAGCCTGTTGATAATAATCCTGGTAGGTGTTCTTGATTATAAGATATTGTGCCAAAAACACAGAGCAGGATGCCCACAGCCTCTCTCTGGCAGAGGTGCCAGATACACACACACACATATATATATATATATATATATATATATATATATTATATATATATATTGTATATATATATATTGTATAGAGGGAAGTACCAGTACTATATATATACACTGGAAAGCTCTAAACCAGTAGGGGTTATACTGCGCCCGGCTAATGGGACGTAATCAGGTTAGATCCAAGCAAGGGAAGGGTAGCTTCAGTTCCCTGGATCAAGAGCCCTTCATCGGTAGCGAGAAGATCCCTTTAAGGAGAGTCTCGGTGCCAATGAAGGTCTCTTGATCCAAGAAACTGAAGCCGTCCTACCCATCCTTAGATGAAACCTGATTATCTGCTATTACCCAGGCGCTATATAACCTCTACGGGTTTAATTCGCATAAACTAATGAAGGGAAGGTGATATTGTTTTTCTGGCAGGTTTAGGTTTTTTAATGGGTTCGGTTTTTAGTGGGTGTGGTTTTTTTTAGCGGTGGTGGGGGGGAGGGTGGCCATTGGGTTTCCCCGCTAACACCTTCTTCTTAGTGTCGTAATTAAGCTCAATGGACACCTGTGTAACTGTGTGCACACCTGTGCTGTCCACTACACCTCTGCCACCACAGCACCTGCAGAATTGTTCTGATTTCACATTTACATGAACTAATACATATAAATACATCATATAAACCACGGAACGGGTGGGGATTTGAACCCATGGCATGAGTAGTAAAACTCCAGGCCAGTGCGTAAGCCACTGGGCCACCTGGCTACAATAAGATTCGTCCAACGTGTTTATTTATATATATATATATATATATATATATATATATATATATATATATATATATATATATTATATATATATATATATATATATATATATATATACACACACACACACACACACACACACACGTTCTATATGTGATGCTTTTAATCTAAGATCTTAGCATTTCTCTCTGTTAATATAATTAGAAACGTACCAATTAACATAAAAACAAATGAATTCCACAAGACTGGAAAACGCCTAAGACAAGACCAGCTATAAAAGGATTTCGGTTGTGAAGGAAAGAGAAAATTTTCATTATTGGTCAGGAAACATGACTCGTGTTTCCTGACACTAGTGTTGCTTATAGTGGCCCACTTACTGGTAATGTTGGTTATATGATCAATGTTTCTGTTGGTCTTTCCAGTCCACTTTGTACATCCGTTTGTGGTTTAAGATTATGAGGAGGAGGTTTTGGATGTGTATGAGAGACCTTCATACTGTTGTAGATTAATGCCGTTTATTTCATTTTTAAAACTACAAACTGGGTTTTTTTTAAACTGAACATGTTTGGTTTAGTGCTGGACCACTATAATGGTCAGCACTAAACCAAAAATTCCTCTACCATTATAATGGTCCATGAAGGACCGAAATTTTATCTATTTGGCATTAAAGATTTTTGGGTTGTGAATTGTTTTACTAGAGTATTATGGCTTTTATTATTAAAATTTTGCTGCGAGAAAAATCGTAAGAAGCAGATTTTTTATTTATTAATTACTATAATACTTGAAACGTCGGATTCTGAACGTGTATCCATCATGATGGGAGACTGAATTGTATGTAAGCTGTTAGATATTAGTCCCTTTATGAAGAGGGAATGCTTTTATGCAAGTGAAGGTCTCTTGATACACCGAATTGGAGTTACTCTTCCCTTTCCTTTGCTTAAACCTGGTTGCTTCCCATTCCAAAGGCTCTGTTCCCGTAGGGAACAGAGCTTAGCGCTTCTCGGTGAATAAACTGATACGTGACCGATACCTATCTAGATAATGAACCGAGGCTGACACGGTACCTCGTGTATCCCTACCCATGTATCTTAGTGATAAGACCATCATAGATATACACAGTGACCTTATTTACACTCATGATTGTCATGGGCGTCTATATGATCCCTATAGGTTATGTGATCTTAAAAGTAGTAGTAATAATTATACTTAATACTAGTAATATGTTGTGGAGACTTACGTATTACAACTTAAGGTAATTTAACTATTCTGTGTCAGTGTAATTTTACTAACAGCCAGAATAATATTATATGACTGTCATGATCTGCTGAAAAGAACCTCGGTTGAAGAATGAAACGTGCAATACACAAGACTGAAACATGCCAACATGTCGAGTGTTTCATGCATAACCATTCCAAGCAGAGGTAGAAGCATATATTTTGATAGTGACTATTAAATGAGAATAAAAAAAAATCACAATTTTACACACAAAATTGTGAAATCTGCACCAACCTTCTAGGATTTCACTCTCCACTGTTGAAGAATTAGGGGCCAGTTTTTTTTTTTTTTTTCATGACGTTTGAAGCTACACCAATGAGGGTTTTTAGAAATGATCCCAGCCATTCTAGTATTTGGGAATGGGTTCAGTAACACTGAATCTGGGATTCGTTACTGCAAACGTTCAGAATCTGAATCTGACAAGAGCAGCAAAAGCCTGCTTGACCAGGTCCAAGGCCGGGCTCCAGGAGTAGAAAATTTTTCGAAACCCATCAGAGGTATATCAAATGGGTTCTCGAGTTATGAGCGAAATGTAATCGAAAAGAAAGAGGAAGAAACACAGAATCCAGGCAGCCACTTGGTGTTGCTTCGGGAATACTAAAAAAAAAATTGAGCAGCAGTCAACATCACTCGTTTTATTTAATATTATTGTTATTTAATATTATATTTATGGGAAGCGCTAAACACGTGAGTTACAGCACTTTGGGAATAATGATTTCATTTAATGAATGTATTTCTGGTCTCGTCCTGTCACTGGGTTGAAAATTGACGTGACACATAACAACTGACGAAGAAATTTCGTATCTTGAATTCTTTTGCAGTCATTAATAACTTCATGACTGACTTTCAAAGGTAGAGAGATTTAGATGGTCACATCTGCGTTGTGTGCAGGTGTTCGAACACTGTATGTGGCCTGATACTGCGTGACCTATTCCTGTACCTACCTTGAAGTTCTCTTCCATTTCATCTCCCCAACACCTGTGTCCTGTCCATATATCTGGAGTTTTCCAATGTAAAAATTATTCATTTAGTCTACTTCTCTCTTCTTCAGCTAAGATTACCTTGACTCTCATGGTAATAACCGTGTTGTGCTTACAGTCCATGTGTATTACTCTGAGGAACTGTTGTTGTTAGATAATAGTGGCTTCGGCCACTCCCTTCCCAGACTCCAAAAACTTTCACTCTTGTGCAACCCGCATCTAGCACATGTCCTTATATATACTTATTATTAAAAATCGATAAGTTTTAATGACGTTAAAGGGGAGTTTGTTATTTTATGACATGTTTGTGCTTTCTGGCATTCATGGCAGGGATTAATTATGTAGCCGGTTTTAGATTATTGGAAAATTGAAAGTTGAATTCTCCATCTGGTATTAATGTTGACGTTTCGTTTTCTGTTGAGTTGCAGGTGAGTAGCCAACTAATATTTTATCAGATCTTTTTTTTCCTTTCTCTTTACGGAGCGAAACTTTTACAATTCATATATTATTTACATACTGGACCATGTGTTCTACTAATCTTTAAACTGGTTAGATACCAAACATTACATAAAGTAACAATATAAACCGGTTCAGGGTACTACTGTCCTTCGTTTGAAATCGAAATTCCACGAAATTATCCGAATAAACCAATGTTGATATACTCCCGTCAGCTTCCACGAATTATTATAATGATAATGTAGTTTTTTCCCCAGATATTAATATTGCTGCTTCAGTTACTGCTGCTATTGCTCTTTAAAATCTTTTCTAAGTGTAATGTCAAAAAAGTGCATGACAAGTTTTTATAGAGGCGCTCTCGCTGTGTGTGGAGGCTTGATAAAGCTCTACATAGAGCGAAACTGTCACAAAATCTTATTCTGTACGTATTTTGTTATTACTGTCGGTAGCACGGCTTTGTATACTACCTTTACTGATATTACTACTACCACTAAATATTAACTGCGATATCACTTCAGGAAACTTTATAGTAACTCATAAAGATAGCATGAAGAGAAATATTTGCGTAATTAACTAATTAGCTAACTACATCGCTCACAAGATGTAGGTCAACGTGAGGAAAATATTGTGACTTGGCAGTTGTAAAAGACTACCCGAGAAGTCGTAAGAAATTTCCACTCGCAAGTGTGGGTTAATTGTGAATAAATAAGCTTGCATGGCTGGGGTTTGAATTCATTCATTCCGACCCCAGGTAGAAGGCTGGTAGACAGCAATCATCCAGGGAGGTACTACCGTACTATAGAAGGTTGGTAGACATCTGTATGTCCCCTTCTATACAGGCTTAGACTTTCCAAATCTCTAACTTCTCCCTAATTTCTGTACAGGGGAAATAAGTAATGGTTATAATCACAATCACGATTTTTAAAGAGGTGGACCGGTAAACCAGCGGAAGTCCTCGATCAGATGACCAAAAACCCCAGCTGTGGGTCATCATATACTAAGACCCGCGTCAGGAAACACTTGTCCTGTTTCCTGACAAACATTGTACCTACCTACCTACCTACCTACCTAACTTCACTTTCTAATTTTTAGATTTCTCCCCTCTTTCCCTTCTACTTCTCTGTTCTACCCCTACCCTCTGTTTCTTTCTGCTTCTCCACCCATTCTCACTTTTTTCCCATCTCTGCATTATTGCTCTCCTTTCCACTTTGCTCCTCAATGTGAAGGAATCATTGTTAATCACTTAAACACACCACAATCAGGTTAAACCAATCAGGAAGTGTAGTGGCATGAACTTGGTTAGCTTAAGTGCTCATTTGTGTAATTTAGGACTTATTATCCCCTGTTGAGTAGTCTCGTGGATGATTTATAGAACACTTTTTTTTCGGTGATTGGGGAAGGGGGTAATTGATCTTGTGAAGAAATTTTTCGATGGGTCGAAGAAACTGCGATGAAACCTTTTCGGAATTTCGACTGGTTGGATTCTGATTTGACTCGGTTTTGTTGTGTAGTCTCGGAGCTTGACTACAGGAGTTGAAATATTGGTACACCTAAAATATTATTATTGTAATTATTATTATTATTATTATTAACACAAAGCTCTAGGTTCGAAAGTGTAACAGAGCATATAACCAAGGAGACCTTTACTCTTGACTGCTTCAGTATTAACAAGGTTATGCCATCTGACCTGGTGAAGGGAATTTATTTGCTGCGAATGACATTTACAACGAATGTCTTATAATGTTCCGTCTAATGTACATCTCATCTGGTCTACGCTCGAAGTCGTTACTATTGTGTACTTTTTTTTTTTATTCAGTCACCTCCGCCCTGCACGACCCATAAACATTTTTTTTAAGTATTTTTGTATAGAAAATTATAAGAACAAAAATAACACAAGTGACTTTTTTTTTTGTTATTCTGAAATATTTACTAAGAAAACCATATATTTATACATAAGTCATAGAGGATAAGTAAGCTTAGGTTATAAAAGTCTATAAATATGTCTACCCATTATGCAAATTATGAGTCGAGTTATGAAAAGTGTCGCTGTGCTTCTGCCAACTTGGTGGCAGTGTAACGTACAGTAGCAGTTTATTTTATTTGCTTTCTTCCATGTCCTTTCCATAATTTCCCCACGAGTTACTGAAATTTGTTCTCGCTAAACATTGTTATTTTCTGTGTCCGTAAGACTGGTTTGTATCAGCCTGGAGATTTGCCGGTTCTTGAATGTATGCCGCCGTCTTACAGATTGTCTTCGTAGAGTGACGTTGCTATGATTTGTCTGTCGGATATGAAGACGAGAAAGAGAACTATGTCGAGTACTTCCTTTTGATGAACAGTTTTCACTGTGACACCTGCTTTTAATTTGTTCAGTATGTTCACTATTAATCTTTGGAAATTAAATCTCTCTCTTCCCACTTTCCCAGTCATTCTTTTATATACGAATTTTGAATGCTGTTGTACAATGATCGCACTTTTCAAAGACAAAAATTTATGTGTACTCCATCTGCATTTAGTCTTTCACTGCATTCAAGATTATTTCGTAATGCCTCGGCAGTTGCGAGAGGCAAGAGAAACCTGTTTTAAATCCATGTTGCTCTGGGTTGGGCATTTGTTGTGAATTCATGCTTCTTAATTCTCAAAACATTTCGATAATGTGGGATAGTGTGTGTGTGTGTGTGTATGTGTGTGTGTGTGTGTGTGTGTGTTTGTGTGTGTGTGTGTGTGTGTGTGTGTTTGTGTGTGTGTGTGTGTGTGTGTAATATCTCCTCTCCACACATACCATATATGGCAATTTCTCCTCTCAAGATGCTATTTTCGCTGGAGGTGTTAAACATGGGTTGAAATTAATGAACCGCTTATGCTTAGCCTAGTTATAACCTAGATACTCCCAACTCTCCCGTTAGTGTGATCTATGTCCAGGAGAGCCGGATGTGCGTGCAGTAAGTCCACAAGTTTTGGAGACCAGCACGGGAGTCCACGTGTTTACGACCTCGGAGTTGACTGCTGTTCTTGTTACAGTCAATTCTCTCATAAAAGTTGTCTATTGCACAATTGTAGAATTATAATTGAATAGCGAATGGAAAGGCCTCTGTAGTACATAGGTGTTTCGTGACTCATGAAATCGTAATAACACGATTACAAACACGGGTGGGGAGAGAACCCGCGATCAGTCATAAAACCGACGCTCTAGCCATTGGCCCAGCTGGCCCAGCTGGCCCAGTGGCTAGCACGTCGGTCTGGGGTTTTTATGACACTCTAATCGGGGGTTCTATCCCCGCCCGTGGTATGGTTTGTTTACGTAGGTGTTTTTCAGTTTCGGATGTACCTGCTCGCTCGCATTTGCTAAAACTTAAGCGTTATGTAAAGACGGTTTATGAGAGAACTAACTGTAGATTAAAGTGGATCCAAATAACACATTGGCTTCTTGTAACGTGATGATATGAACGGTTAGCTGGTTTCCTAAGCACAAATGGAGAGGTGTCTTCAGATGTGTGAATGTAGTGCGTTGAAGGAACGATGAAGTGGGAGGTAAACTCCACTTAACGACTGCAGAAAATATAAACTGTTTACTCTCATCCGTAAACTATGCGCAGAGCAGGAAGACATAGATATGAAGGTACATTGATAAATGTTAATCGTTGACACGCATGTTTTACACATGCAAAAATAATTCACATTCTTGCTTTTGACACCCGAGTTGCCTCTTCACACTACCCTAGTAGCGTACTAGTGATATTAAGCGCATAAACCATACCCCCGGCCGGGATTGAACCCGCGGTCATAGAGTCTCAAAACTCCAGCCCGTCGCGCTAGCCACTAGACCAGCTAGCCACAATAAGATTCATCCAACTAGGTATATTTCTACACCATAGGAAAGTTAGCACAGGCACCTCTGTGACCACAAATGCAAGTTTTTACAGACGAATCTCCAGCTAGCGTGGCCGTGACGAACTCTAGCTCAAGTCCCTTCACTGCCGTCAACATGACTTAAGAAATCGTAATGACACGATTGCAAATAAACCATACCCCCGGCCGGGATTGAACCCGCGGTCATAGAGTCTCAAAACTCCAGCCCGTCGCGCTAGCCACTAGACCAGCTAGCCACAATAAGATTCATCCAACTAGGTATATTTCTACACCATAGGAAAGTTAGCACAGGCACCTCTGTGACCACAAATGCAAGTTTTTACAGACGAATCTCCAGCTAGCGTGGCCGTGACGAACTCTAGCTCAAGTCCCTTCACTGCCGTCAACATGACTTAAGAAATCGTAATGACACGATTGCAAATAAACCATACCCCCGGCCGGGATTGAACCCGCGGTCATAGAGTCTCAAAACTCCAGCCCGTCGCGCTAGCCACTAGACCAGCTAGCCACAATAAGATTCATCCAACTAGGTATATTTCTACACCATAGGAAAGTTAGCACAGGCACCTCTGTGACCACAAATGCAAGTTTTTACAGACGAATCTCCAGCTAGCGTGGCCGTGACGAACTCTAGCTCAAGTCCCTTCACTGTAAAAACTTGCATTTGTGGTCACAGAGGTGCCTGTGCTAACTTTCCTATGGTGTAGAAATATACCTAGTTGGATGAATCTTATTGTGGCTAGCTGGTCTAGTGGCTAGCGCGACGGGCTGGAGTTTTGAGACTCTATGACCGCGGGTTCAATCCCGGCCGGGGGTATGGTTTATTTGCAATCGTGTCATTACGATTTCTTAAGTCATGTTGACGGCAGTGAAGGGACTTGAGCTAGAGTTCGTCACGGCCACGCTAGCTGGAGATTCGTCTGTAAAAACTTGCATTTGTGGTCACAGAGGTGCCTGTGCTAACTTTCCTATGGTGTAGAAATATACCTAGTTGGATGAATCTTATTGTGGCTAGCTGGTCTAGTGGCTAGCGCGACGGGCTGGAGTTTTGAGACTCTATGACCGCGGGTTCAATCCCGGCCGGGGGTATGGTTTATTTGCAATCGTGTCATTACGATTTCTTAAGTCATATTAAGCGCATGTACACTAAAGCCCTGCTACTGTGTACGGTGCAGCATCCGGAAACGTTCCGCCAGCCAGTGGCTTCTTCAGTCCACTACAGAGAACTGTGGAAGATGTGTTTGGGGTATTCAATCCCTCAGCTTAGAGTCGATGTTTCACAACGTTAATTTCCTTACTTAGCTCACAACGGTGAATTCACAAATGTTATTTTCTTTTTTCAGGTTAGAGTAGGTTACATAAACATTTAAACGTAAACATATAATTATCCACAAATAAGATTTAAAAAAAAACTTTGATACCCTAAGAAAAATGGGGAAAATTAAATTTTGGAAGTGTTATCCCTCCTGGTGTGGCATTGGCTACGACGCGAGGTGGACAAAAATAACATACGAGAGTATCAATGTTGGTGTGAAAATGGACCCACCTACAACCATCTACAAATTCCTGGGTATCGTATGGAATATGGGTATATTTAGCTGATTGACGTGGCCGACAAGAATAGTTGTGAAAAGACACGTACGGCAATGGAATGTTTCACCTTTCAATGCTACGTTTCTCGTATACGAGAAACGCCACACTGAAAGTTACTTCGTCTTTTACGGTAAGGATACTTGCGCACCTGTGTCTCCACGCATGAAGATTGAAGCCAGTGCTGAGTCGAGCAGCCATCACTGACCAGTCTCTCTCGTTACCTGAGTTTTGCATGTCATGAAGATAATTTCAAGAGGTTCGCCTAAGAAGGTTATGAGAATGAAGACGGAGGTGGTCCCATTAACATTTATGACCCACACTTGTCGGTGACCGCAAGTCCTTAACATTCGTGTTTTAGAAAAGGTTCAGGGTCGCTCTAGACTCTAGACTAGAGGAACGTGATATTCACGCCGAAAGGACTGAACACCAATAGTACTTAGCTCGTCTAACTCGTAGACAAATTAGGGTCACTCCTCTGAAGGAAGGGTGGAAATGTTGCAATTTTTGAATTCTGGTTTTGACACGCCTCTGGCTACAGTGATGGAATGAGTGATGAAAGTTACTTTTTTTGTCACCCTGCCTGGGTGGGAAGCGGCCGATGTTAAAAATGAAAATAAGAAAGATAGAAATAAGCAGCAACTAGTTTACTCTGCACCCTGTATTCATCCTTTGGAAAGCAGCACAAGAACATTTGGATACATAAGACCTAGGAACTAGGCTCCAGAAAAGATACATCTAGATTTGTATCTGAAATTTCTTGTCTGTTGCAAGCAAGTTAAAGCTGCTTGTTACCTGTTTACCACTATTTAAGAATAAATTTATCCCAAGTATGATCTATTGGGATTAAAGTAAACTAGTAAAACGTGTATCTCTCTACTTGTACATGTATTGCTCCTCTGTGTACACACAGGGAGATATACACCTCAGAATACATACAAAGCGAGTCGATAAGACACACGAAACGTTTCTCCTACACGATAGGTTTCTTCAGTTGATTACAGTGGAGGCAGCACTGTACTAGACTGAAGAAACCTGTGTAGGCGAACGTTTTGGAATAATTACCATACTGTTGCACACGTGTATTATCAACTTATTGTATACAATTATCATATTCACACAGCAGAGCAGACCATTCTCGCACTAACAGATAAACGTACAAAGGTGAACGTTTATTTCTCGACCACCTTGCCAGTCGCATCGTGACCAGTTTTTTTTCTCTCTCTAATTTGCTTATTTGTAATTAAGCATATTTTATTAGTATAGGTAACCTACCCGGAGTCTACCTGGAGTGTATTCCGGGGGTCAACGCCCCCGGTCCGCGACCAGGCCTCCCGGTGGATCACCTAGACTAATTTAAAACACTATTTGGAAGCAAACAGGAAAATATATACAGGAGTGAACGTCATACACTTAAGTTTTAAGTATGAGCTGAGTGAGGATATAGGTTAATGAGCACTCTTACAGCTCCTGGGCTTGTCTGTAAGCAGGCTTGTGTATCCGGCAGGATATAGATCAATGAGCACTCTTACAGCTCCTGGGCTTGGCTGTAAGCAGGCTTGTGTATCCGGCTAAACTTTTCCTCGTAGTGAACTATACTTGTTGTATCTTTACCGACGTACTGTCAGTTGTCTCTCGTTTAGCTTTGTTTGGGTGAAATATACAGATATTTTTCACGGATTTTTTTGTTGTTGTTGAAACAGGGGTAGACGTTTTCAAAGAGGGAAACCCGCATCGCTTCCTACGATAAGTGTCAAATTAGGCAGACTATGCTGGCTATGCAATTCTGCATGCCGCTAGCAGCAATAGCCTGCTCGAGCTGGCAATCAGCCGGGAACCCTGACTTAAGTTTGAGCTCGGGGACAAAACACTAAATTAATATATTTCCATGGTGTGGGGGATAAATTTGGGAAATAAGCCTTTATAGCCAGGATTTCGGCTTGAAAATCTCTCTTCCGTCTAGAAGCCTGAGTGGATGAGCAGGATTTGCAAATGAGTTATTGGATTATCAAAGCTTATTCCTTAAGTATCCCTGACAATGAGTTGGGCAAATATGTTAGTGCCTGGGTGTGAGAAGGACCCGACTAATGTGGGCAAGTAGGCCTGGTACGGTATTCCTCCTTTCTGTTCTTATGTGTCATGATTAGCTAACTATTAGTATTGTATATACACCTACGAGAGGAAACGAATGCTGTTAATTCGGCTCATTCTAGACCATTGTTGAGTCACGACAATGGTCCAGGACGGAGCGAAACGTTATTACCTTCCCCAGGTGCGGGTTGTTGGTATATTGTTCCAGCCACGGTATTGTGACTTTTCTTTACCAGTATCATATATATTTTTAGACGTATAGAAATAAATTAGACTTAAATATTAAGAGTGCGTAGCTTCACCTAGACGAGACTTTTATCAAGTATCTTATGGACGTGAAACGTCGTTCCAGTAAAGGTCTAATTTTTTTTTTTACCATTATTGTATGTTAGTATCCCCCCCCCCCCGTTTCCAATTATTAACATTCGTGAGCTATTTTTTTTCTTTATCTTCAATTAAACGTAAATTAACATACAAATCTGTGGTCGAATGTTAAAAAGGGTAGAAATACACGAACGGTAATGCGAAGCTCAAACATCTCGGGTATTGCTGATTAACGAGACTTGTTGTTGCTGTCCACATGCAGTCCAACAGCCAGGCTGATCAGGCACTGATTTGAAGAATTTATCAGTTTCCTCATGAAGACAGCCAGAGGTTTGTTGGTAATTTCCCTTAAGCACGAAGACAGGGAGTTGAAAAGTCAAGGTTCTCTTACACTTAACGAGTTCTCTCTTAGCTTGCTCATCGCGCACCTGCGTTTTATTGAATGTATTTTGTACCGTCCACCAAGTTTTGTTTTCATACAGTGATTTCGGTGTGCAGGATTGGGACCATTTCCATTAGAATTTTCCAGGTGTAAATTATGATGTACCTTTCTAACCAACGTTACAAGGAGTACATATAAAGGTCTTTGAAGGATTCCCAGCAGTTCCAGTGTCTGGTTGAATTTATAGGAGCAGTGAAGGTTTTCTAAGTTTTCTAGCTGTGTATTCTCTCCTTGAAGGAGACTGTTAGTACACAGAGGTATTCCAACCCGGAGATAGCAAGCTACTTAAATATTATCATTAACTCTTCCTCTCTTCTTCAGACGTCCTAGTTATCCAGCCTCTCATTTTCTTTGCCGTAGTGATTGCAACATTGTTGTGATCCTTGAATGTGACATCTTGACATAATTACTCCCAGGTTTCGCACATTGAACTTTTGCTCTACTGACTGGCTCAAGGTTGTCTTGCGCTCTACAGTCCTTACCTGAAGGTTACCTGGAGATTATTCCGGGGATCAACGCCCCCGCGGCCCGGTCCATGACCAGGCCTCCCGGTGGATCAGGGCCTGATCAACCAGGCTGTTACTGCTGGCCGCACGCAGTCCAACGTACGAGCCACAGCCCGGGTGATCCGGCACTGACTTTAGGTATCTAATTTTTTCTGAGCAGTTAGTCCACGTTGAATATCACATTGTTGCTCGAGACCCACTGGAAGACTTGATTTATACCAGCTTGATTTACTGCGTCTAAGGGATAGTTTTTTCTGGGATAGAAAACTTGAAATGAATAGAAATGTCACACTAATTTTATTGGATTATGCTGGATTAAATCTGCGTAAAATACGCATGTGCCTATAACATCCGTGTGCCCTGAAAACCACTGTAACAACATATACGAAAACGCTACATAAAAACTTGTACATCTAATGCAAATTTTTCATACGTATAGCTAAATATTAACATTCCTGGTGTAATCTCGCGGTGACTGACTCCCTGACTGACTCCAGCAGAGTGACAGTCTGGCTAAGTAACGCAATATTCCAGAGCAGGTTACCGAGACCACCCCCAGCGGGGACAACCTTGACTGACATACGATACGTTCGTCTCACTTAGACCTTTACCTAACTTTGTCCTTTCTTTTTGTCTTCCAGGTAATGTTGATGTAACGTGGGGATACACGGAGTAGACAGGGACGCTGTGCAGGCACGAAGCTAAGCTAAGTAGATTAGTAGATTAGTTTTTGTGGTACATAAGATGGTGGCGATGTTATAAGTGAAAGCTGTAATGATATTAAGTCAAGCAATGCGTGTGCTGTACAGGACAAGCAATGCTAGTAATTTTTAAGACAGGGAGGTCCTGCCAAGAACTAGTACCTGCGTTGAATCCAAAGGGCAGGGAACCTGGTTAAGAATATTTTCACTAGTCATGCAAACAGTAAGGACACTTGAGGGGTTTAACGAGATTTAATGGAAAATAAAGGATTACTACAAAAAAAAAATGAAAAACAATGATATAACGCGCGGCGCTGCCAGATCTCATTTCCTTGACACCCCAGTGATGTCGACGTCGACTACTGACATCAGTAGCGTGTTGTGCTGTGCAGTATAATGAGTGTACCACAATAGCTTGACATAGCAAATGACGTTCTACCACAAGTGGAAGTTTTGGAGCCGCTTATGTTCATGATATCATTTCCATGAAACCATATAGCGAACTGCCGATAATAGTAAAACAGAGGCACGTCACAGAACAGTCCTTTACTGGGGCAACGTTTCGCTGTATAAAACTGCAGAGCGAAACGTAGTCACCAAAGAAAAAACTGCAACATCTGCTTTTGCTTTTCCAGAGAACTTTCAAATTAATTTGATAATGTTAAAATTCTACCAATAAATTACATTTTGTTGAGAAACACAGGAGGATAACTGTAAAAAAAGTTAATTACTGGACACCATATACATGTAAACAGTGAGCTAATGAGCAGTGTAACAGCGAGTGAGCATTGTGTTACGGTAAGAAACCTGAGGAGTGTTGTGCAGCTGCTACTGCCATCATGGTGGTCTGTCTACCGACCGTATGGTGCTGCTTCTCCCTGCTCTGTGTATTTTATGAGATTACTTCATATATGTGAAGAAAAATACACAAATAACCCGCACAAGTCGGACCGAAACGTCGTAGTAAGCTCATGTTTCCTATGTGCGGGTTATTTATGTATTCCCGTCACGGTATTATACCATTTTATTCTTTAATGTGAAGGAAAACGTGTGGCAGTGGTGGTGATTGTTGGTGAGCCAAGAGTTGTTGACCTAAGAAGTGTCAGGCGCAATAATTTTAGATTTTGTCACCGAAGTGGCTAGTTTATTGTGCATCCCATATCTATCCTATGGAGGGCAGCGCAAGAACATATGGATACACAAAAGGCCTCGGAACTAGACCCCAACAGGGTTAACAGGAGTACATCTGGATGTTTATCTTACATTGTTACATTAAGCAAATTTCCTAAATTTGATAGTATCTGGTACATTATTTTCATTAAAAAGATATCTTGACGTGTCGCTTCAGTAATTATATTATCTCTATATTCCTCAACAGGAACAACGGTGATGTTTAAGATACAGTAGGAACAGTAGATTTAACAAAATTGTTAACGTTTGTTGCTGATCAAGTTTTAATTTGAACTACGTTAAAGAACAGCAGTGTTAGTTTAGTGGTTGGCGTAGAGACGGTTGCACTCCTGTCGACCTTGAAGTCTCTCAGCTAATGTATGCAGCTAATAAGTATTATGTGGAACATTATCCCTTACCTGAAACGTATCTATACTCATAGAAGTTATTCCTGTAAGGGATACCTTGATTCATACAAGCTGTCCCAGAATAAAAAGGCACAACACCGTGTCTGGAGCAACACACAAAATAACCCAGTCCAAGTCGGACCGATACGTCGTCATAAGCCCTCTAAATGTTGGGTTATTTATTTAAACTTTCCATTCAAGTGAGTTCCTTGGAGTTTGTGAAAGATTGATAAGCAAGAGCATTGGACCTTAGCACGTTTATTTAGGTACAGATACACACAAATACAATTATCATACCTAGTGTAAATTAACTAGAATAAAAAAGTCTGACTTATTGGGGGTTCTCCTCCTCTGACGAAGCCTCACCATTCTCTAGGCGCTGCGTGTTTCCTAGAGGTTTATAGCTTAACCGTGAATATAATTGTAGCAGATATGTGCTTGCTGAGTACATGACTATGACTAGGAAGGTCGGTGTAGCTGGCCTCTGGGCGAGTCTGCTCTGTTTACTAAATGACTCAGTCATGACCACACCGGGTGAGCCAACTCACTCCTCCGCTGTTTATAACAAATTTAATTTTCATGCTATTACGATGTAAATGTGCGTGTTTTAGTAGGAATGACCTTGTAAAGCCGTATTCATGGGAAGAGCCGAGCCAGAATAAAGATGCATATGTTTTATTCGCACTGGATAAACGTTTTGCATAATGCAATAAGTTAATTGTGAAATGTTAATCGTGCTAAATGTGTATCGTGTCTGATAGTGATCTGAAACACACATGGAGTTTGTTGCGGCTTGAAAGGTTGCCAGTATGCAACACCCAGTCTCATTGTCCAACGTCAAATGGGTGACTGACGAATGTACGTTAAACAGTGAAAAATCTGACTGACTGCCGTGATAAGTGGGTCTCAGTTTTCCGTTCTTGAGGCAGGATATTTTTTTATCGCCTTTATCGTGTATTTTACGTATTTCTGTTGAGGCCTGTTATAATCTGTTACCTGTTATGGCTAGAGAATAAATCGGTATTAATGCTAATGGAGATTAAGAGGATGTGTTGGGTCCATTGTTAAAGTGACGTTATATTGTTATGGAGGTGATTTATTGGAATACGTGGCTGAGCCCAGCCTGTCCGTCTGCCTGTCACCCAGGTCTAGTCGAGAGTGAAAGACGGCCTAAGTGCAGGGTACAAATGGGGGTCACATGACTTAAGGCTTGGCCAGGGAGCCTGCCTATAAAATGGAGTGTATATATATATATATATATATATATATATATATATATATATATATATATATATATATATATATATATATATATATATATATATATATTCTTTCAACACACCGGCCGTATCCCACTGAGGCGGGGTGGCCCAAAAGGAAAAACAAGTTTCTCCTTTCACATTTAGTAATATATACAGGAGAAGGGGTTACTAGTCCCTTGCTCCTGGCATTTTAGTCGCCTCTTACAACACGCATGGCTTACGCAGGAAGAATTCTGTTCTACTTCCCCATGGAGATAAGAGGACATGAACAAGAACTAGTAAGAAAATTGAAGAAAACCCAGAGGGGTATGTATATATATGCTTGTACATGTATGTGTAGTGTGACCTAAGTGTAAGTAGAAGTAGCAAGACTTACCTGTAATCTTGCATGTTTGAGACAAAAGACACCAGCAATCCTACCATCATGTAAAACAATTACAGGCTTTCATTTTACATTCACTTGGCAGGACGGTAGTACCTCCCTGGGTGGTTGCTGTCTACCAACCTACTACCTAGCATATATATATATATATATATATATATATATATATATATATATATATATATATATATATATATATATATATATATATATATATATATAATATATGCTAGGTAGTTAGTGCCCACTTTATCTGTTAGTGGTTTTGGGTATTATCTTCACACAGCTGGGTCTCAGACCAGGCCTCTAAGTTGGAAAGAAAGTATCACAGCCATCATGGGCACATTTAACAGTGGTACGAAGACTGCTAGCAGCAGTTATCGGAAATATTGCCGTAATAATTGCAAAGTCATTAAAGGAAGAACTGGACAGCTACCTCAACGAGGTGCCAGATCAACCAGGCTGTGACTAGCGGGCCGTCAACAGGAAAAATAATTTCCCCATGCCGGGCTTCGAGGGATAGAAAAACAATGTACTACAGATATACCTTAGAGGTATACGGGCACTCGCTTTAAAGTTGGGAACATTTAGATAGTGCCTAGTATAATGAAGTGCCTAGTATAATGAAGTGCCTAGTATGATGAAGTGCCTAGTATAATGAAGTGCCTAGTATAATGAAGTGCCTAGTATAATGAAGTGCCTAGTATAATGAAGTGCCTAGTATAATGAAGTGCCTAGTATAATGAAGTGCCTAGTATAATGAAGTGCCTAGTATAATGAAGTGCCTAGTATAATGAAGTGCCTAGTATAATGAAGTGCCTAGTATAATGATCACTTGCCCAAACCGGCGTCATACCTGTTTGTCATTATCAATTGCAAAAGCATCATCTGCTTTAATAATGGAAGAGTCTTGCAGTGTAAGGGATAATATCGTTGAGGTGTCTTGCACTGGTGATCTCTGATGACCTGTGGCTTCTGGGATGACCCTTGGTAGGTATTTGTAAAAAGTTTAGAACACAGACAAGTTGATAAATGAGTTAATGAGAGTATTATCGACAGATATTTACTTGATCTTATCACTCGGTCACTGTGATGGAGGTACAAGAGAGCAAGTCTACCTGGAGTCTACCTGGAGGATATTCCGGAGATCAGCTCCCCCGCGGCCCGGTCTATGACCAGGCCTCCCGGTGGATCGGGGCCTGATCAACGAGGCTCTTAGTGCTGGCCTGTATAGTCCTTGTGGCTTAGCGCTTCTTTTTGATTATAATAATAATAATCTTACTGCTGGCCGCACGTAGTCCAACGTACGAACCACAGTCCGGCTGATCCGGTACCGACTCTGGGTATCTGTCCAGCTCCCTCTTGAAGACAACCAGGGGTCTACCGGTAATGCCCCTTATTGCTGGTATGAGGCTGTTGAACAGTCTTGGGCCCAGGACACTTATTGCGTTTTCTCGTAGTGTACCAGTGACGTCCCTACTTTTCACTGGGGTATGTTGCCTCGCCTGCCAAGTCTTTTGCTTTCGCATGGAGTGATTTCTGTGTGCATATTAGGGACCAGTCTCTCCAGAATCTTCCAGGTGTAGATTATGATACATCTCTCTCGCCTGCGCCCCAGTGAGTACAAATCAAGTACTTCCAGGCGTTCCTCGTAGTTAAGGTGTTTGATAGAACTTATACGTGCAGTAATGGTTCTCTGTACATTCTCTAAATCTGCAATTTCACCTGACTTGAGTGGGGATGTTAATGTACAGCAGTATTCCAGCCTAGAGAGAACAAGGGATTTAAAAAGGATCAACATTGGCTTAGCATCTCTTGTCTTGAATGTTCTCATTATCCATCCTATCAGCTTCCTCGCAGATGTGATAGTGGCATTGTTGTGGTCCTTGAAGGTGAGGTCTTCGGACATTGTGTGATTAGAGTTTGTAGTATACTCAGTCCTAGTTATTATTTCCTCCAGTTTTCCATAAGAGTAGTTGGAATTTGTCTTCATTGAACATCATATTGTTCTCTGTTGCCCATTGGAAAACTTGGTATATAGTTTCCTGGAGCTTTGCCGCGTCCTCGATGGATGACACACTCATGCAGATTCTAGGATCGTCTGCAAAGGATGATAGTTTTTATATTAATGAGAATTATATTCATGAGTATTTCACAGGAATAGCTACAAATATTTAAAATTATTATATTGCGGGAACAAATGCAAGCTATTTTTTTTTTCTTTTTGTATTCCTTCGGTCTTTTTTTTCATAAGAGGCATTGAAAACTATAATCCTGAGCTGGCAACTTCAGTAATGTGATAAGGATATTGTCAAATGTTCCACTGTGGTTTCAGTACTTACGAGGCTATAAAAGGTTTCCTCCCAACAGAAGATGAAGTGAATGAGGAAAGGATAGATGAGGTTAGAGAAGCAGGAGGGGTGAGAGGAGGAAGAAGGGGAGAAGTAGGGAGAAAAACAAGTTTGTGAGAGGGTGAAGTTGCAACATCCGTTGTGGGAGGGATGAGTATCTTGTTAGAGTAGTGTACATGAGTGAGCAAGCTGCATTATGTGTGTGTGTGTGTGTGTGTGTGTGTGTGTGTGTGTGTGTGTGTGTGTGTGTGTGTGTGTGTGTGTGTGTGTGTGTGTGTGTGTGTGTGTATATATATATATATATATATATATATATATATATATATATATATATATATATATATATATATATATATATATATATATATATGTATATATATATATGTATATATATATGCAAGGAATTCGCGAGAGCATGCGAAATATACACAAACACTGATCTCTGGCTGAAGGAGACTCGAACCTACGAACCTTAGGACAAGGTACGCAGTGCTTTACCAATCTACCCACACTGGACCAATACCTTGGCGTGTAGCATGCGCTACACGTTTGATCCAAGGCAGCCAGCTTTCAGGGAGAAGGCTTACAGCTTTTCATCTCATCCTCTGCATGCATCAGCCTTACTAGAGATTTGAACAATGCAAGGAATTCGCGAGAGCATGCGAATTATACACAAACACTGATCTCTGGCTGAAGGAGACTCGAACCTACGAACCTGCCAGCCGCAAGTAATATTCACCTAGTTTGAGTTGCATGGGGTCAATAGTACCTGTCTCTAGCTGGAATTGGGGGTCACTCTCCTCGAGCTATCAGAATTAGAATAAGCAACATTTACTGGTATATAATAGAATTTAGAGGTAGCGGCATGTAGGCGAAGCCTAGTGTATTTATTTTTGAACGTAATTTTAAACACATAAGAGTACAGTGGGAACCAAGAGATTGGGTACATATACAATACATATGTAGTACATACGTGGGAAATAAGGACTGTTTACATAAACATATCCACACACACTTGGTGAAAACAACTCTGCTGTTAGGCAATTGAATAGCTGTAGCACACACACACACACACACACACACACACACACACACACATATATACAGGATTTCACACCTTCCTGTGAAGTGACACTTCCTTTACCCCCATCTCTCTCCCTCCTCTATCTCTCTCTCTCTCTCTCTCTCTCTCTCTGTCTCTCTCTCTATCTCTCCCTTTCTCTCATCCTCTCTCTCTTCCTCTCTCTTCCTCTCACTTTCTCTCTCTTCCTCTCTCTCTCTCCCTCTCCCTCTCTCTCTTCCTCTTCTTTTCTCTCTCTCTCTCCTCCCTTGTCACTCCCCCCCCTCTCTTACCTTTTCCCTCTCTCTCACTTTCTCCCCCTTTTTACCCTTCTTTTCCCCTCCTTCTAGGCTCCCCCTTCTCTCTCTCCCTCTCTCTCACTCTCTCACTCTTTTTCTTTTTTTTCTTTCTCTTTCACTAAAAAAAAAAAAAAATGGTTGGGACTCGCAGGAATCAGGGATCAGACGACAATGGTACTGGTAGGGAGGAATGGATGGAGGAACAGTGGAAAAGGATAGAGCAAGAATGGGAGAGAAAATTAGGAGAGCTTTCTGAAAAAATGGAGAAAGAGCTCTCTGTGAAATGGGAAAAGAGGTTGGAGGAGACGAAAAATTGGGAGGCACAAGTCGAAACTGCAGTAGCCAGGGTAAAGGTTCTAGAATTTGAGGTAAACAGCCTGAAGCAAGTCTCAGGGGTAGTAACCAGAGAAGACATACCATGCGAAGCTGAGAGGCTGAACAGGAAGGAAGGAGATTTGAATTATGCTAAGGTCATATCAGCCTGCAAAGAAGGGCCAGGGAGTGAAAGGGAAGAGCAGATGGGTGCAGATGGAGAGGGAGATAGGTTAAATGCTGAGGCACAACCATGCTACCAAGAGCCAATGGAAAAATCAAGGGAGAAAATGACCACATACAGACAGGAACCAGAGTCACAGAGGGAGAGGCAATGGGAGGAGGAAAGGGCAAAATCAGTGATTATCCATGGGCTTCGGGAGAGAGAGGAAAGGACACACACTGAAAGACGGCAGGAAGAAAGAAAGGAGATTGAGAAAATCATCACGGAAATAGGGGGAGAAGACATGGATGAGATTGTAAATTTTCAGAGAATAGGGGGGTACTTGAAGGGGAGAAACCGACCGATCAAGCTGATTCTCAGGACAGAAGCAGTGCGGAACAGGATCCTCCAAGAGAAACCACGGTTGAAAAGCTCGGAAGAGTACAAGAAGGTGTTCCTAGACAGAGACAGAACACGAACAGAGAGACAGCAGCTGAGGGAGAGGACAAAAAAGCGAAAGGAGCTAGGAAAGGAGACAAGGATGGAACCAGCAGAGGTCAGTCAGAGCAGAACGGAGCAGTAAGGGCAAGCATGCACACAACTATCCTCAGAACCCCACAACCTATCACACCATCCCAACACACAATGCAATCCATACCCACAACTTCCACCCATCCCCCAACCATAGAATCCCACAGTATGCTACCAGGTCTCCCACCCCCACAGGCCCCCCAAACCACAGTGTTGGAAAGGAAACTGAAGGTACGGTACACAAACGCTGATGGAATAACAAACAAGTGGGAGGAGTGGCACGAAAGAGTCAAAAAGGCATCACCAGACATCATAGCGATCACAGAAACCAAGCTTACACGTATGATAACAGATGCCATCTTTCCAGCGGGATACCAGATCCTGAGAAAAGACAGAAGGAACAGGGGGGGTGGAGGAGTGGCATTGCTGATCAAACACCGATGGAATTTTGATGAGCTGGAGAGAGGAGACAGCAGAGAAGAAAGTGATTACGTAGCGGGAATGCTTCACTCTGGTGGTCCCAAGGTGATAATTGCAGTGATGTATAACCCACCACAGAACAGCAGGAGGCCAAGGCAAGAGTATGACGAGAGCAATAGAGCGATGGTTGACACACTGGCTGCAGTGGCCAGAAGAGCTCATGCATGCAGGGCAAAGCTACTGATCATGGGTGACTTTAACCACAAGGAGATCGACTGGGAGAACTTGGAGCCACATGGGGGCCAAGATACATGGAGGGCTAAGATGATGGAGGTGGTATTGGAAAACTTCATGTACCAACACGTAAGGGACACTACAAGAGAGGAGAGGATGAACCAGCAAGACTGGACTTAGTATTCACCTTGAGTAGTGCAGATATTGAGGACATCACATATGAAAGACCCCTTGGGGCCAGCGATCATGTGGTTTTGAGCTTCGAATACACAGTAGAGCTACAAGTGGAGGGGGAAGCAGGAAGGCCAGGACAAATGAAACCAAACTACAGGAAAGGGGACTACACAGGAATGAGGAACTTCCTGAATGAGGTTCAGTGGGACAGAGAACTGGCAGGGAAGCCAGTTAATGAGATGATGGAATATGTAGCAACAATGTGCAAGGAGGCTGAGGAGAGGTTTATACCCAAGGGTAACAGGAATAATGAAAAAGCCAGGATGAGCCCATGGTTCACCCAAAGATGCAAGGAGGCAAAAACCAAGTGTGCTAGGGAATGGAAGAAATATAGAAGGCAAAGGACCCAGGAGAATAAGGAGAACAGTCGTAGAGCCAGAAACGAATATGCACAGATAAGAAGGGAGGCCCAGCGTCAATATGAAAACGACATAGCAGCAAAAGCCAAATCTGACCCAAAGCTGTTATACAGCCACATCAGGAAGAAAACAACCGTCAAGGACCAGGTAATCAGGCTAAGGAAGGAAGGAGGAGAGACAACAAGAAATGACCGTGAAGTATGTGAGGAACTCAACAAGAGATTCAAAGAAGTGTTCACAGAGGAGACAGAAGGGGCTCCAGAAAGATGGAGAGGTGGGGTACACCACCATGTGCTGGACACAGTGCACACAACCGAGGAAGAAGTGAAGAGGCTTCTGAGTGAGCTAGATACCTCAAAGGCAATGGGGCCAGATAACATATCTCCATGGGTCCTGAGAGAGGGAGCAGAGGCGCTATGTGTACCCCTAACAACAATATTCAATACATCTATCGAAACAGGGACATTGCCTGAGGCATGGAAGACAGCAAATGTGGTCCCAATCTTTAAAAAAGGAGACAGACATGAAGCACTAAACTACAGACCAGTGTCACTGACATGTATAGCATGCAAAATCATGGAAAAGATTGTCAGGAGAAGAATGGTGGAACATCTAGAAAGGAATGATCTCATCACCAGCAGACAACATGGTTTCAGAGACAGGAAATCCTGTGTCACAAACCTACTGGAGTTCTATAACATGGTGACAGCAGTAAGACAAGAGAGAGAGGGGTGGGTGGATTGCATTTTCTTGGACTTCAAGAAGGCGTTTGACACAGTACCACACAAGAGATTAGTGCAAAAACTGGAGGACCAAGCAGGGATAACAGGGAAGGCACTGCAATGGATCAGGGAATTCTTGTCAGGAAGACAGCAGCGAGTAATGGTACGTGGCGAGGTGTCAGAGTGGGCACCTGTGACCAGCGGGGTCCCACAGGGGTCAGTCCTAGGACCAGTGCTGTTTCTGGTATTTGTGAACGACATGACGGAAGGAATAAACTCCGAGGTGTCCCTGTTTGCAGATGACGTGAAGTTGATGAGAAGAGTTCAGTCGATCGAAGACCAGGCAGAACTACAAAGGGATCTGGAGAGGCTGCAGACCTGGTCCAGCAACTGGCTCCTGGAGTTCAATCCCACCAAGTGCAAAGTCATGAGGATTGGGGAAGGGCAAAGAAGACCGCAGACGGAGTACAGTCTATGGGGCCAGAGACTACAAACATCACTCAAGGAAAAAGATCTTGGGGTGAGTATAACACCAGGCACATCTCCTGAAGCGCACATCAACCAAATAACTGCTGCAGTATATGGGCGCCTAGCAAACCTCAGAACAGCATTCCGACATCTTAATAAGGAATCGTTCAGGACCCTGTACACCGTGTATGTTAGGCCCATATTGGAGTATGCAGCACCAGTTTGGAACCCACACCTAGCCAAGCATGTAAAGAAACTAGAGAAAGTGCAAAGGTTTGCAACAAGACTGGTCCCAGAGTTAAGAGGTATGTCCTATGAGGAGAGGTTAAGGGAAATCAACCTGACGACACTGGAGGACAGGAGAGATAGGGGGGACATGATAACGACTTACAAAATACTGAGAGGAATTGACAAGGTGGACAAAGACAGGATGTTCCAGAGACTGGACACAACAACACGGGGACACAGTTGGAAGCTGAAGACACAGATGAATCAAAGGGATGTTAGGAAGTATTTCTTCAGCCACAGAGTAGTCAGGAAGTGGAATAGTTTGGGAAGCGATGTAGTGGAGGCAGGATCCATACATAGCTTTAAGCAAAGGTACGATAAAGCTCATGGTTCAGGGAGAGTGACCTAGTAGCGACCAGTGAAGAGGCGGGGCCAGGAGCTTGGATTCGACCACTGCAACCTCAACTAGGTGAGTACAACTAGGTGAGTACACACACACACACACACACACACACACACACACACACACACACACACACACCACACACACACACCACACACACACACCACACACACACACCACACACACACACCACACACACACACCACACACACACACACACCACACACACTACACACACACCACACACACACACACCACACACACACACACACACATGCACATACACCCACACACACCCTCCACCACTTGACACAAACACATACCCCCCTCCCCTAACCACCTCTCCCCCTTCCCTAACCACCTCACCTTAGCCACCTAACCCTCCCCCAAACCACCTAACCCCTCCCCAAACTGTCTAACCCCCAAACTACCTCCCTCCCTCCAATAACCATCCTCCCTCTCCCCCATAACCATCCATCCCCTCTCTCCCTCAAACCATCTAACCCCCTCCCCAACTATCTCTACCCCTCCAATAACCATCCTCCCCCTCCCCCACAACCATCCATCCCATCTCCTCCTAACCATCTATTCCCCTCCCCCTAACCACCCGTCCCCCCTTCTGTGGAGCAACGGGGGAACCTAGAACCAGGATGAGGACAAGGGGCTCCAAGGACGAATCTGGGAGGGAGGAATGGGAGGTAGAGCTCAAAAAAAGGGAGGAAGACTGGGGAAGGAGACTAGATGAGCTGGAAAGGAAGATGGAAGAGAGGTTAGCAGCAGAAGGTTAGCAGCAGAATGCAAGGTGGAAGCAACAGGCCACAGCAGCAGAAATCAAGATAGAGAGATTAGAAGAGGAGCTGAGACATTTGAAACAGCACAGAGACAAAGATATTACAGAAGTAGCATCGGCAATGGCTACATCAAACACAGACAACAGGTCTGAAGGAAGCATGGAAACTAAACTGTATGCAGAGGTCCTGTCAAACCCACATGGGGCCAAAACAAAGACAGGGAGCACACTAGGACAGAATGAGAGGTTGGAAGACATTGAAGGAACTAGGACATGTGCGAGGACCTTACCAGATACCTGTGGGGGACAGGAACAGGTGAGCAGGAAGGACAAACCAAGAAGCATAGGGGCCATAACTAAGGAAGGGACTGAAGGAAGGAACACTCCACGGGAAGGAACTAAAACACATCAGAGGATGCAATGGGAGTCACAGTGGGAGGTGGAGAGGGAGAGATCCGTGTTTGTCTATGGGCTAGATGAATCTAAAGGGGAAACTTATGATGAAAGAAAGCAGGAGGAGAAAACAGCAATTGAAGATATCATGAAGGTGATAGGCAAGGGGGACATGACCCAGGTGGCAAATTTTTGGAGAATTAGGTGGTTCACAAAGAAAAGGAATCGGCCTCTCAAAGTAATTTTCAAGGCAGAATCAACCCGAACCATGATCCTGCAGGAGAAAGCACAGCTGAGAGGCAAGCAGGAGTTCCGGAGTGTGTACCTCGATCGAGACAGAACACAGGACGAAAGGAAGACGATGAAAGAGAGAGTTCAAAAACGAAAGGAGAAATGGGAGGAAATGAAAAAGGAGAGCAGAATAACCCAGGATCAAATGGAAGGACAAGCACACCCCCCAGAAACACCTGCAGAAGGACTCCAGCCACGACACCCCCAAGGCAACTGAACAATCCAAACCAACCATCACACACCGATCCCTCTCTTTCCACCCCCCGCACCACAGTTACAGTATTAGAACAGAAGTTGAAGGTTTGGTACACAAATGCAGATGGATTAATGAATAAACATGAGGAATGGCAAGAAAGAATCAATGAGAAGTCCCCAGACATCATAGCAGTTACAGAAACAAAACTCACGGAGACAATAACAGATGCAATCTTCCCACCAGGATACCAGATCATGAGGAAATATGGAAGGGGCAGGGGGGGGAGGTGGGGTTGCTCTGCTCGTAAAAAACAGATGGAAATTCGAGAAAATGGAAGGCATAGATGAGACTGGAGAAGGAGACTACATAGCAGGTACACTTCAGTCGGGGGAACACAAAGTGGTCATTGCAGTGATGTATAATCCACCACAGAACCGCAGGAGGACAAGAGAGGAATATGAAGAGAGCAACAGAGCAATGGTGGACACACTTGCTGAGTTGGCAAGAAGAGCTCATTCCAGCAGAGCAAAGTTGCTGGTTATGGGGGATTTCAACCAGAGGGAGATTGACTGGGGAAAACCTGGAGCCACATGGGGGTCCCGAAACATGGAGAGCCAGGATGTTGGACATGGTGCTGGAAAACCTCATGCACCAACATGTTAAGGACACTACTGGAGTGAGAGGAGAGGATGAACCAGCAAGATTGGACCTTGTGTTCACCCTGGGCAGCTCAGACATTGAGGACATCAAGTATGAGAGTCCCCTAGGAGCTAGCGACCACGTGGTTCTGTGCTTTGAATACATAGTAGAGCTGCAAGTGGAGAGAATAACAGGAGTTGAATGGGAAAAGCCTGACTATTAAAGAGGGGACTACATAGGGTTGAAGAACTTCCTGCAGGAGGTCCAGTGGGACAGAGAACTGGCAGGAAAGCCAGTAAATGAAATGATGGAATATGTAACAACAAAATGCAAGGAGGCAGTGGAAAGGTTTATTCCCAAGGGCAACAGTAACAATGGGAAGGCCAGAACGAGCCCCTGGTTTACCCGACAGTGTAAGGAGGCAAAAACAAAGTGCAATAGAGAATGGAAAAAGTACAGAAGACAGAGAACACACGAAAATAGGGAGACCAGTCGCAGAGCCAGGAATGAGTATGCACAGGTAAGGAGGGAGGCCCAGCGACAGTATGAAAATGACATAGCATCGAGAATCAAGACTGACCCAAAACTGTTGTATAGCCACATCAGGAGGAAGACAACAGTCAAAGACCAGGTGATCAGATTAAGGACAGAAGGTGGAGAACTCACAAGAAATGATCAGGCGGTATGTGAGAAGCTGAACAGGAGATTTAAGGAAGTTTTTACAGTAGAGGCAGGAATGGCTTTGGGAAGACAGCACAGAAGGGAACATCAAGAGGGAATATACCAAAAAGTGTTGGATGACATACGAACAACTGAGGAGGAGGTGAAGAAGCTCTTAAGTGATCTTGACACCTCAAAGGCGATGGTACCGGACAACATCTCCCCATGGGTCCTTAGAGAAGGAGCAGAGATGCTGTGCGTGCCTCTAACCACAATCTTCAACACATCCCTTGAAACTGGGCAACTACCTGAGAAATGGAAGACAGCTAATGTAGTCCCCATATTTAAGAAAGGAAACAGAAACGAGGCACTAAACTACAGACCTGTGTCTCTGACATGTATTGTGTGCAAAGTCATGGAGAAGATTATCAGGAGGAGAGTGGTCGAACACCTGGAAAGGAACAAGATTATAAATGAAAACCAGCATGGGTTCATGGAAGGCAAATCTTGTATCACAAACCTCCTGAAGTTTTATGACAAGGTAACAGAAGTAAGACTCGAGAGAGAGGGGTAAGATAAGATAAGATAAGATTTCGTTCGGATTTTTAACCCCGGAGGGTTAGCCACCCAGGATAACCCAAGAAAGTCAGTGCGTCATCGAGGACTGTCTAACTTATTTCCATTGGGGTCCTTAATCTTGTCCCCCAGGATGCGACCCACACCAGTCGACTAACACCCAGGTACCTATTTGCTGCTAGGTGAACAGGACAACAGGTGTAAGGAAACGTGTCAAATGTTTCCGCCCGCCGGGAATCGAACCCGGGCCCTCCGTGTGTGAAGCGGGAGCTTTAGCCACCAGACCACCGGGTTCACTTCCAGACCCACCGGGGTGGGTAGATTGCGTTTTCCTAGACTGCAGGAAGGCCTTTGACACAGTTCCCCACATGAGATTAGTGCAGAAGCTGGAGGATCAGGCGCATGTAAAAGGGAGGGCACTGCAATGGATTTGGGAATACCTGACAGGGAGGCAGCAACGAGTCATTGTACATGAAGAGGTATCACAGTGGGCGCCTGTTACGAGCGGGGTTCCACAGGGGTCAGTTCTAGGACCAGTGCTATTTTTGATATATGTGAACGACATGATGGAAGGAATAGACTCTGAAGTGTCCCTGTTCGCAGATGACGTGAAGTTGATGAGAAGAATTAAATCGGACGAGGATGAGGCAGGACTGCAAAGAGACCTGGACAGGCTGGACATGTGGTCCAGTAACTGGCTTTTCGAATTCAATCCAGCCAAATGCAAAGTCATGAAGATTGGGGAGGGGCAAAGAAGACCGCAGACAGAGTATAGGCTAGGTGGAAAAAGACTACAGACCTCACTCAGGGAGAAAGACCTTGGGGTGACCATAACACCGAGCACATCACCGGAGGCACACATCAACCAAATAACTGCTGCAGCATACGGGCGCCTGGCAAACCTGAGAATAGCGTTCCGATACCTTAATAAGGAATCGTTCAAGACACTGTACACTGTGTATGTTAGGCCCATACTGGAGTATGCAGCACCAGTCTGGAACGCACACCTGGTCAAGCACATCAAGAAGTTAGAGAAAGTACAAAGGTTTGCAACAAGGCTAGTCCCAGAGCTCAAGGGAATGTCGTAAGAGGAAAGGTTAAGGGAAATTGGACTGACGACACTGGAGGACAGAAGGGTCAGGGGAGACATGATAACGACATACAAGATACTGCGGGGAATAGACAAGGTGGACAGAGATAGGATGTTCCAGAGAGGGGACACAGGGACAAGGGGTCACAACTGGAAGCTGAAGACTCAGACGAGTCACAGGGACGTTAGGAAGTATTTCTTCAGTCATAGAGTTGTCAGCAAGTGGAATAGCCTAGCAAGTGAAGTAGTGGAGGCAGGAACCATACATAGTTTTAAGAAGAGGTATGACAAAGCTCAGGAAGCAGAGAGAGAGAGTGGACCCAGTAGCGATCAGTGAAGAGGCGGGGCCAGGAGCCGAGTCTCGACCCCTGCAACCACAATTAGGTGAGTACACACACACACACACACACACACACACACACACACACACACACACACACACACACACACACACACACATTTTGGTGTAAGTATAATGCCGGGCACATCTCCTGAGGTGCACATCAACCAAATAACTGCTGCAGCATATGGGTGCATAGCAAACCTAAGAATAGTATTCCGACCTCTTATTAAGGAATCGTTCAGGAACCTGTACACCATGTATGTCAGGCCTATATTGGAGTATACAGCACTAGTTTGAAACCCACACCTAGCCAAGCATGTAAGGAAACTAGAGGAAGTACAAAGATTGGCAACAAGACTAGTCCTGGAGCTAAATGGCATGTCCGACTAGGAGAGGTTAAGGGAAATCAACCTGACGATACTGGAGGACAAGAGAGAAAGAGGGGATATAATAACGACATATAAAATACTGAGAGGAATTGACAAGGTGGACATACAAGATTTTCCAGAGATGGGACACAGCAACAAGGGGTCATAGTTGGAAGTTGAGGACTTGGATGAATCGCAGGGATGTAAGAGAATATTTCTTCAGTCAGAGTTGTCAGGAAGTGGAATAGTCTGGGAAGTGATGTATTGGAGGCAGCATCCATACATAGCTTTAAGAAGAAGTATGATAATGCTTATGGTGCAGGAAGAGTGACCTAGTGGTGACCAGTGAAGAGGTGGGGCCAGGAGCTGTGAATCGACCCATGCAACCACAACCTGGTGTGTACAAGTAGGTGAGTGTACACACACTTTCTGAACTACAGATCGGTATCAGTGATACACGCCATACAAAAGTCTAAAGTGTTGTTAGGAAATTCGTAGAAGACTTAAAAGTAAGACTGTTAGAACACCAGCACAAATTCAGGGATGGGAAATCCTGTCATACCTTTTGGAGTTTTACGTCAAGGCTGGATACAAAATAAAATAGGGCTGGACGAACTGTGTTTTCTGGAGTGCAAGAATGCTTTAAGTAGACTAACCTACCACAGGCTAATTTAAAACTTAAAGCAGTCAGGAGTGAAGAGAAAAAAAAACTGAAGTAGATCAGAATATGTGAAAGACGAGAGAAAGAAATGGTGAAAGAGAATTGTAGTGGACATTCTTAACAGTAAAGACTTCCCAGTGAGAAATATACAGATGACACAAATAATGTGCAGTTGGATCATTAACTAGTCTCACACAAGCACGAAGGGAACGGAGCAAGCATATATATGAAAAGGGAGCCTTTATTTTTAAATACAGTGGACCCCCGGTTAACGATATTTTTTCTCTCCAGAAGTATGTTCAGGTGCCAGTACTGACCGAATTTGTTCCCATAAGGAATATTGTGAAGTAGATTAGTCCATTTCAGACCCCCAAACATACACGTACAAACGCACTTACATAAATACACTTACATAATTGGTCGCATTCGGAGGTGATCGTTATGCGGGGGTCCACTGTATATGGATGCTTTTTACTTTGAGTACAATTATTCCACCCCTGTGGGATTTTCCTGTTAATAGATCAGTATTTATGATTCTCATATGACACCAATATTAGTACAGTAGACCATCATTGAACACGAGTTTATTTGGCACATTTTGGTTATAGCACGATTGAAGAATTGTGGCATAATTTTCTACAACACTTCATAAAATTAACATGGCTCAGTCTATGGAAGGGGAAAAATTTTTGCCGTCGCTCACCACCCTCTGCCACTCTCACCATCCCCCCAGCAAGGGTTCATACGTCTGTTGGACGAACCTCTGCTAGCAGCTCGCTGTGTTTGTTTAGATACGTATTTTAATTGCCATATCTTAAATCTGCCAAGCAATCATGGCACCCAGTAGGTGCCATGATTGCTGGATGTGACCCCACATGTAAAAGTTGTATTTTTACCTCCAAATACAACATCCCTAATGCAACCACTGGATCGGGGAGTCAAGTCATTCGAGTGTAACTACGCAAAAAAAAAAAATTATGAAAAACTAGTTCCACCAATGGACTCTGGCTCCAACTTGGCAGCACCAAGCTTCTGGAATAAATTTAACATTGCAGATGTCATCAGCTATGTTAGAAGTGCATGGAATGAAGTGTCCCAGTCAACATTAAATGCAGGCTGGGAAAAGTTATGGCCTTCTGTAGTTAATTCTTTGATTAGTTTTCTCTTGCTTGAGTCAGTTTCAGGAGATTGTTTAGCTAGCAAGAGATTACCAGGTGATGGTTTTGAAGATATGAATAAAGATGTGAATGAGCTCTTAGAAGTAGATGATGAAGATAGGAGTCCAGAGGAAATGTTGGCAGAGCTCGATGCACAGATACAAGGGAGCCAGACAACAGAAGAAGATGAAGAACCTGAAGAAAAAGTTGCCATTGCAGCAATTACGTGAGCAGTTCCATAATATCTGTAAAATTAGACTTTTTCACTGAGGAGGACCCTGACAAATCTAGAAGCAGTGCTTTCAAACTGGGTGTAGACCAGCTGATGATGCTTTACCATCAGCTGTATAATGTACTGCAGGGTAAAAGAGCCCAGAGATCCATTACAGAATTTATGCACACTCCAATACAGCCATCGATTTTAGTACCAGAACCTCTACCATCCACTTCTGCCGACAACCAACAACCATCCACCTTAGCCCAGTAGGGCCACACCATGCAAGTCTTTGCAATCATCCACAAACACCATTACCCACAATTTAAGGTAAGAAATATTATTGCTATTGCATTTGTAGTATTAAGCAGTAATATATCAGGACAATTAACTACAATTACATATGCATTTTTATTTTTGTAAGACCTGTTGGTCAAAAAAAAAAAAAAAAAAAGTTGTTTGGCTTTTTGGGGCTCCCTCGAACGTAACCCTATTTTCCCATAAGTTCTTCAGTTCATCTAGCAGTTTTACCTAACATGGCATTTTCTGGAACGTAACTACCGTGTTACCTGGAGGAGGTTACCTGGAGGTTATTCCGGGGATCAACGCCCCCGCGGCCCGGTCCACGACCAGGCCTCCCGATGGATCAGGGCCTGATCAACTAGGCTGTTACTGCTGGCCGCACGCAGTCCGACGTACGAGCCACAGCCCGGCTGATCCGGCACTGACTTTAGGTATCTGTCCAGCTCTCTCTTGAAGGCAGCCAGGTGTTAAATGTCTGCCTACAGTGTATCAAAATACAACCCTTTCAACACTTTTCTCTGCATTGGACTGAAGAAGCCACTGCCCGGCGAAAGGTTTCCCATATAAAGATACCGAAGTGTTGCACAAATGTCTTAGAAAACCAACAAGTTGATAAACAAATCGTATATACAACCCATACTTTTACTAAAACTTCCGTTTTTTTTTTTATGACGTTTCACTTAATGCCAACTTTTTTCTGTTTTTTTCCTAATTTCTTTTTCATTTTAAATTAGGTAGATGTTTTAGGTTACATTAAAAAACATAACAGGCCACAATTAGTGTACTAGTGAAGTGGCCGAGGAATAAGAAACGTTTTAATTTGAACAAGGCTTCCCTCAATTGGTGCGAGTGAGGGGAAACGTCTATGAAAGAGGGATGTTACTTCTGGCAACACAGCAATTGAATGAATAGTGGTGGAAGTGTTTCCTTTTTGTGGGGGTCACCCTTTTGTGGGGGTCACCCTTTTGTGGGGGTCACCCTTTTGTGGGGGTCACCCTTTTGTGGGGGTCACCCTTTTGTGGGGGTCACCCTTTTGTGGGGGTCACCCTTTTTTGGTGGGAGACGGCTGATGTGGTCAGAAATGTAGCTTACACTGAAGGAGTTAAAGGTACAGAGAAAATGCGATATGAAATAAGTGTTGGGTAATGTGGGATACTATGTCCGATGTTTCAAGCACAAGATCAGAGGAGTACTGCAATCAGTCAACTGTGCAGCTCCTTGTTTGTGCAGCTCCTTGTTTGTGCTGGTCCTTGTTTGTGCTGGTCCTTGTTTGTGCTGGTCCTTGTTTGTGCTGGTCCTTGTTTGTGCTGGTCCTTGTTTGTGCTGGTCCTTGTTTGTGCTGGTCCTTGTTTGTGCTGGTCCTTGTTTGTGTTGGTCCTTGTTTGTGTTGGTCCTTGTTTGTGTTGGTCATTGTTTGTGCAGGTCCTTGTTTGTGCTGATCCTTGTGCATCTCCTTGCTTGTGCCCTTCAATAAGTCGAGGAATTATAAACATTCAGTACTTGGGTATCTTTATTATATTTCGGCAGCGCTTGGTCACAACATAGAGAAGACCTGGACTGGGGCTCACCCTACGGAACTACCAGTACCTGTTTCATCAGTGTGTCATCAGTTGAATAAAGAGGGAAAAACGTCTTCAGATATAAATACCCAGGTGTTGTATATGGAGAGCGAAAGTTTCCTTCAATAGGGCTCCTGGAGGCCGATGAAATGAGTTACATATCAGATATTAACGAACCTTAATTTTTGTTCAGATTACAAATAAAAAAACATGAATTATATAAGGTAACATTTTAAAGGCAGATACAGAAAAATACAACAGTAATCAAAGAACAGACATCAAGGGCCTCGAGTAGGCACACGTGAAAGTATAAACCTCTAATTCATCCGGACACTAATTAGGGTGTTGCAGCCTGGCTAGTTCCGCCCTGAGCTGAGGCAAGGTCCTCAAGGGGATATGGCTTACATTATAACCTTGCCTGGGTGGATGTGTGGGTGGGGGTGAGTGAGTTTTTTTTTTCATATGAGCGACTGAGAAAAAAAGATTGGAAGCTTGAGTTACTAGGGATTAAACGCTCGTGGCAGCAGGGACCTCGGGAAACTTTTGGGAGTGCCCTGTGACGTAAATATATATATATATATATATATATATATATATATATATATATATATATATATATATATATATATATATATATATATATATATTAATTGTTACTTATTAAATAGAACATAAAACGAAAGATCTGTCTTATTGCTTCCTATAGAGAACTGTCTCAAAACTGCGAGAGTACTCTACTAACCCAAGGTTTTCTTCCCTACAGAGTCAGGCTAAGTTTGACTTGCATCGGGCGCGTGAGGCGTGTGACTGGGTGGAGGCCGTTACCGAAGTGCCTCTGGACTGGCCTACGTCTGATGGACTCATTGATCAGCTCGCATTCGGCCACGCCCTCAAGGATGGTATCGCACTCTGCACGTGAGTCCATGATGCTCTTGGTGTCTAAGGAAGGACTTAGGTTGAGAGATGGAGACAGAGAGGATGATGGAAAAAAGGGAACTAACACACACAGACACGAAAGAGAAAGGGAGGATAATATATGATTTTGTTGCTCTAATTTTTAACCCTAAAGAGTTATCCAGCCAGGACAACCCTCGATGACGCAGTACGTCACTGATGGACTGTATCTTATTTCCATTGAGGTCCTCAATCTCGTCCTCCAGGATGCCACCCACACCAGTTGACTAACACCCAGGTACCTACTTGCTAGGTGAACGGGACAACAGGTGTAAGGAAACCACAGGTTGTAAGAAGCCTTTGGCTGGCGAAACGTTTCCAGAATAAAGACACCCAAATGTTGCGCAGGATAGAGGTGACTGAAAATGGAGACGGCAGAAGCCATGAAGAGGTAAAGATGTGATCAGTCCATCAGTCTTAAATTAGCTTTCAGGTGGTCAGTCCCTCGGCCTTAAGGCTTCCGGCTCCTTTGTGTAGTTCAGTCTAGACAAGACCAAAGAGCCCTTGCATATTACCTACTACACCTCACTCCTTCCCTCTGTCTTTCATTTCCTTCTCCAATTTTCCCGTCCTTCGCTGCATCCTTCCCTTCTTTCACTTCTCTCTACCCTTTCTAGTCGCCCTTCTCCTCTGTCTCTTCTTTATTTTTTTTCCTTTCCTCCCTCTCTCTACCACCCTGGCCAGGTGTCACTGAGAGTGGGCGGAGGCCAGACTAACAGGTGTCAAATATCGTGAGAATGTTTCTACCATATTATGGTGATGAGGGAAACCGAGGGGAGGGAGGGAGGGTGTGAAGAATGAAGGCAGGGTTGGGAGGAAGAGGAGAGAAATGAATGAAGAAGCGGCGATGAGAATGAAGGGGAATTAGAGAGAAGATTGTGTAATATGAAGGAAAGAGCGATGGGAAAGAGAACGAAGATGAAAAGAAAGAAGGGAACACAAGAAGAAACGGGAGGGGATTAGAAAAGAAAGGGGGAAAGGGAACTAGAGAAAAAAACTGGGTGAAGGGGGGGGAGGGAAACACGAAAGAGAGAATACGAAGAGTAGTGAGGTGGATAATAACATAAGTGTATTTGAGAGAGTGGGAAGGGGACTGGATAACCTCATGATTGAGGTGGATGCTATAAGGGTTGGCAATCCAACATTGAAGGCAAGGTTGCCTCACACCACCCCTACCTATATTTCATCTCCACCTTTGGAATATACATTTCATTCTGGCACTAGCCAGCATTCCTCACGTGTTCCACTAACACTCATCAAAAGGTCTTCATCTCTCCTAATCTCAATGACTGCCATATATTCCGCATCTTGACGCCCCGAACTCCGGAGCGTAAACATGTAATTTAATATCTCTACCTTTCCTCCCTCTTTCCCTTCCCCTTCCCTCTTTCCCTTCCCCTTCCATCTTTCCCTTCCCCTTCCATCTTTCCCTTCCCCTTCCCTCTTTCCCTTCCCCCTTTCCCTTCCCCTTCCCTCTTTCCCTTCCCCCTCCCTCCTTCATTCCCCTCCCGTCTTCCCTCCTTCACTAGGCCCTATGGCCTGGTGGCAAAAGCTCTCGCTTCACACGGTGAGGGGTCTGTGTTCGATTCCCGGCGAACGGGTGGAAACATTGGACGTGTTTCCTTTCACCTGGGTGTTAGTCGACTGGTGTGGGTCGCATCCTGAGACAAAACTGACTAAATTTTCCCCTATATAGCAGTATGTCATTGATGTCAGCTAGGCCTGTATTCCTTGTACATGTACTTGCAGTAAAGATGATAATTATTATTATTATTATTATTATTATTATTATTATTATTATTATTATTATTATAACACAAAAAAGGAGCATTGCAGCTCTAGGACCTCAATGGAAATAACTCGCCTTGTCTTTCTTTGGGGTTATCGTATATTATTTTATACTATGATAATTGTACATGTGTGTACCTTTGCCTAAATAAACTTACCTGGAGGGACCAGGAGGTACAGTCCCCGTAAAACTAACCATAATCTACCTGGAGGGTATTCCGGGGAGCAACGCCCCCCACTCCGACAGCTCCACCGATTCTTCATACAAACTGCACACTGTTAAGTATGACACATGGACAACAGTTAGGCATCTTAGGCAAAAGGCTTGATGAAGCTCCTGGTGAGCGAAACATTGCCACAGTAAAATGTTACATTAGTTGCATGTCCTTTTACCTAACATATAGTCGGTAATTCTACCAACATTAATACAACAGTTAGGCATCTTTATTTCGAAACGTTTCGCCTACACAGTAGGCTTCTTCAGTCGAGTACAGAAAGTAGGCAGGAGCAGTAGAGATGTGTAGACGAGGTAATCAGTCCATTATACTCTTGAATTAGATATGAATTTATTAAACCCTTAGGCTGGAGAAGAGTTCTGTTCCATATTCTGAAACAGCGTTTCAGAAGAAGCCTACTATGTAGGCGAAACGTTTCGGAATAAAGATACCTAACTGTTGCCTATGTGTTTTACCAACCTGTCAGTAGTGTATACCATTTTGATATTCAAACTACACACTACTGTAGTGGATATATATATATATATATATATATATATATATATATATATATATATATATATATATATATATATATATATATATATATATATATATATATACCACTGGAAATCTACACCGGTTTGTTAAAACAATATATGGCTTGTATATGTGGGGCAGCGGGCCTCCAGCAGCAACAGCCTGGTTGACCAGGCGAGCACCAGACGAGCCTGGCCCATGGACGGGCTCAGAGAGTAGATATACTCTCGAAATTCTTCAAAGGTAATATCAAAGGTATATCAAAGGTGTAGATATGATCAGTTCTCACCAGTGGGCGAAACTGTCTCGGCAAAATGTTTTGAACTACATATTGCCTCTTAACCTTCCAGTTGTCTTGTTGTTAAGACGACTCATGCGCATTATTATTATAATCAAAAAGAAGCGCTAAACCATAAGGGCTATACAGCGCTCGACTCGTGCGCAAATTTTTTTTTCTGTGACTGCTTTCCGCACTGCTTAAAAGCTTTTTCTAGTCACTGCATGAAGCTCTACACAGCTAAGCTGTCCCTCTCAAAGCTTATTTTAAGTTTATTCAGCTAGTGTATATAGCGTGTGTGTTGATTACCTAGGATAACCCAAAATGTGTGTTATCAGTAACACAGTAAAGGGAATTTTGTGCTATTATAACCAGTATCTAAACGAAGACTTTACTGTGTACTGTAGGCGGTAGTATTCGTAAATGTAGTATCCAAGTCGATATCGCTCGAATCCCGTGTGGTCTAGTGGCTAGGATACGCGGCTTTCACCCGCGAGGTCCGGGTTCGATTCCCGGCACGGGAATACCTTTTTTTTTTTTTTTTGGTCGTTTTGTTATTTTTTTATGATAATCACGGGGTCGCACTAATTAAAGCCTTGTGTAGTTACGGACAGGCATCGTGCCGGGTACGTGGAAGGTGACAGATGTGATCCATGCCTACAAAATAGGTGGTAAATCACGTCAAAGTTACAATGTGACTTTGTATATGGTCGAAGTCGGTCCGAAACGTCGTCTTAAGCTCTCTTTCCTATGTTTGGGTTATTTGTGTATTGTTTCAGTCACAGTATTGTGCCTTTTTCTTCAAATTAATGCTCGGTTAGCTTACTGCTTGGGCGAAACGTTGTCAGTGAAAGATCGCATTATATCTCATTAGTGTTTTTTTTTTATTTACGAGGAAAGATTCAAGAAAATTCCCTTTTCAAAATATATGAAATAAGCGCAGCTCTGAGAATAAAATCAACTAAGATAAACTGCATGTTCAGGAAATATATCGATGCAAATATATTTACACGGTTTGACTGGACAGTCAAGCCGCTGGTACTTAAATAAGTCAAGAACTTCGTTGTTTCATCTGGAACAAACTTGAGAAATAAATCTGACTCGGACAGAGGAATCAGTTTTTTTTATATAACAATGTTTTGCTTGCCAAGAACTTCAAGTTACGAACTTAGCAAGTTTTTTTTTCAGCCAGGGTCACCGCAGTGGTTGAAACCACCGCGACAGCGGTACCGGTACCCAACACCTGTGGAGACGGTAATTACTACACATTCACGGTTCACGCTCCCGCCTTGTGGCACACCACTACTGAAGGATAATGACCAGGCAGGAAGCACTTGTCTCTATAATTAACAACGATAATGAATGGATTAAATTGCTAGTTATTAAATACACAATCCTTATTACTGAGCTTAAAAAATAAGGTTGCCATGACAATGTAATATATTATCCTCCTTGGACATAAACCGGCCCGAGGGGTGCGTTGACCCCCCCCGAAACACACTCCAGGTATACTCAAGGCACTGAAGACTTCAACCTCCCAAATGTTAAATGAAAAAGTATATAAAGATCATTGAACAACAATGCATGGAGAAGCTAAATGAAGTATGAAAAGTCTGTAGAATATATATCCCTCTTAAAAAGCCCAGAGATCATAGTTACAGTATAGAAGTCAAACAGGCGATTGCAGATATGTTTAGTAAAGATGATTGAACATTAAAATGGTATAAAATACCGACAGGTTGTTAGGTAAGACACATATGCAACAGTTAGGTATCTTAATTATGAAACGTTTCGCCTACACAGTAGGCTTCTTCAGTCGAGTACAGAAAAGTTGATAGAAGCAGAAGATACTTGAAGACGATGTAATCAGTCCATCACCCTTAAAGTTTTGAGGTGGTCAGTCCCTCAGTCTGGAGAAGAGCATTGTTTCATACTATGGAACAATGCTCTTCTCCAGACTGAGGGACTGACCACCTCAAAACTTTAAGGGTGATGGACTGATTACATCGTCTTCAAGTATCTTCTGCTTCTATCAACTTTTCTGTACTCGACTGAAGAAGCCTACTGTGTAGGCGAAACGTTTCATAATAAAGATACCTAACTGTTGCATATGTGTCTTACCTAACAACAGTAAAGATGATACATAGGCTTGAGCCTGGCCTACCCTGCACACTGCTAGGACATCGTACTGGAGTGAAAAATGGGGGAGAAAGTGTGGAATAAACCCAGTAAAGAGTAGGGGTACCACTAGTATAATTAGAGAACACTGTAAACATATTACCAGCAGATATTAGACATATTACCGATATTGCGGAACGATGACTGACGTTCTTCAGAAGCTGAACAGTTTAGTTCTAAAAATGACGGCTCATCCGGGTTGTGATGACAGTGGGCTTGCGCAAACAGCTTGGTTGACAAGGAAGGCACCAGGGAATCCCTGCCTTTGTGCGTGCGTGCACAAACCACAGGTAATGGAAATAGTGCTCGAGGCCTTTCAGGTCCTGAAGAGAACTATCATCAGAAGCTAATAGAGTTGAAGTAGACAGTGTCTTCTCAAACAAAAGATCGAATATCTTTTAATTCCATATATTTTGCACTTCTACATGTATATAAATTTCACATCACAACTGTACTTGTATGTAAACGTATGTGCTATGTATCATGATGTAATATATATATATATATATATATATATATATATATATATATATATATATATATATATATATATATATATATATATATATATATATATATATATATATATACATACATACATACATATGCTTAAATTTGATTAGTTTTTCCTCCAAACAAGAAACTAATTTTGTTGCTCGTCACGGTAGGAAGGTCGGAAGTTGGAGCTCACTGACGTCACCTCGAGGTTGACCTTGAGGGGGTTTATTTATAGTCTTTAATAGTTTTTATCCTACGAGCGTATCCTTGAGGATATGCTCGGCGTTAAGGGTGTGTCAGAAGGAAACTTCCGGTCCCCTTGCGTCAAGCTGTCACATTAATCCAGGCGTAAAAATTAAAGCGTACCCTTGGGATGTTTGTGAATCTGCTTCAGTTCGCCATTACTCTTCAGATTTTTTAATGTGTAAGGAATATTTTAACCTCGATCGTGTGACTTTGATGCCCCGAAAACTGTCACTATATCATGGCTGGTCAACATAAATTTCTCTTAAGCGAGCGTTATTTGTCCATATCCCTCAGCATGCTTGTGAAGGCAGTGAACAGTGTTGATACAGCCTCTGTATGACCCCCGCGAGCTTAGCGCTTTCTCATGAATCGAGTCTTGTGTGTGTTACAGTTCAACTGAATTACCAGCTTCTGCTGGCATGTCTGAGGCCACCAAATTTAACCCTAAAATGATGGGCTAGTACACAGGTGTGATTACGAATGGAAGTTACCTTGCATAGGCCAGGCCTACTGCAGTGTTATACTGCAGTGATCTTGTATTTTGCTACGAAGGTCACTGTTTCACTGTTTTTATATAAGAACATGTGGTTTTTATATAAGAACATGTGTTTTTTATATAACATGTGGTTTTTATATAAGAACATGTGGTTTTTATATAAGAACATGTGGTTTTTATATAAGAACATGTGGTTTTTATATAAGAACATGTGGTTTTTATATAAGAACATGTGGTTTTTATATAAGAACATGTGGTTTTTATATAAGAACATGTGGTTTTTATATAAGAACACGTGGTTTTTATATAAGAACACGTGGTTTTTATATAAGAACATGTGGTTTTTATATAAGAACATGTGGTTTTTATATAAGAACATGTGGTTTTTATATAAGAACATGTGGTTTTTATATAAGAACATGTGGTTTTATTTTTAGTTAATTCAGTTGAAATAAGTGTTTCCAAAATTAGTGAATGCTATACAGAAATTTCCGAGGACCATTTCGGTTTTGAATGATTTTTTTTTTAATCGCATTTACAAAAAAAAAATCGCACAATGTGAAGGAGATAAATATTTACCATAGATCCAGGATATTTTACTTCTGGTTAGGAGAGGGTTGACTGATGGTCGCGTGACTCGACGCCCTTATCTCCGGGACAGGTTTTGTGGATCCTTCCTTGGGGAGGATGCCTTGATGCTGCTGTATGTCTCTTGATTTAAGGAAGTGGAGCAACCATGCTCTTCCTCGGATCAAGCCTGGTGACCTCAAATTCTTTCTAACCTTCAAGGAGAAGAAATACCATTGGCCCCTACAGTGTGTTTCTTAATGTGTTTCGGTCTCTGCGCGTGAGGGTGGGAATGTCACGCCCATGTTCACGCCCACAGGAGGGTAAACACTCAGCTCGACTCTTACCCCACGCCTCCGCCCATACCTACCCTCACACGCTCATGTATGCCTGTATCTGCACTCATGTTCACACCCATGTTGACGCTAACTCACACTAAAGTCCACGCATTTACGCCTTCATAATCACCCACACTTACACCCAGTGCTCCCTTCCACGCCCCCACACTTCCACGCCCACAACTAGGTTCGTGTCCAAGCGACTTCCGGGAACGTGTAATATATATATATATATATATATATATATATATATATATATATATATATATATATATATATATATATATATATATATATATATATATATTGACTCAAACCGCGGTCTATGTAGATAAGACCTGTGAAGGTATGAAAATAAAAGGGTCTGGTGTTGTGGGATGGGACGGTAGGGTCACGGTTGGTGCCGCTGATGCAAACAAGTCACAGAAGAGCTTTGTGTAAAATTCTATTTGTAAGCTCGGTGGTTGAATGGTAACATCATCTACTACATGTACGGATCATTGTTTTCAAGTCTTCTGTCTATACACACTATTCGATGACAATCGTTTATTATGACTTCAGTTTAGTGCGCTCCTATGAACGCGAAAAAAGTTTATGCAAAAAATCTCCAAAATAGAGGCACACGGTCTCAGAAAAAGTTGGTCAGCTGTGGTAGGTTGATGTGTGGTAGTAATGTCTTGGTCAGTATACCTAACTGCTGGTAGGTAAGACACATAGGCAACAGTTAGGCAACTTTATTCCGAAACGTTTCGCCTACACAGTAGGCTTCTTCAGTCGAATACAGAAAGTAGGCAGGAACAGTAGAGATGTAAAGACGATGTAATCAGTCCATCACCCTTGAAGTCGTAGAATTTGAGGTTGTCAGTCCCTCAGCCTTGAGAAGTTCAGTTCCATAGTCAGGAACTATCTGAAGATCAAGCGACAGTGCGGAGACTTAATACTGTCGGAAGGTGAGGTGCAGAGTAGTAGTAGTAGTAGTGAGAATGTGATGAATGGTTTGAAAACCGACAAGTTGAAGAATTGAGACACTTATGCAACACATGGGAATCTTTATTGAAGAAACGTTTCGCCACACAGTGGCTTCATCAGTCCAATACAAAGTAGAAGTGGGTGAGGAGAGTAGGACTGATGAAGCCACTGTGTGGCGAAACGTTTCTTCAATAAAGATTCCCATGTGTTGCATAAGTGTCTCAATTCTTCAACTTGTCGGTTTTCAAACCATTCATCACATCTGTCACACTGCAACATCATGGGATCTTGGTACAAAGACTTCAACGCTTGCCCAACCTTTGGACGACGACCTACTTACACTAGTGGCAGGTCCCACTGTGATCCTGCCTCCTCCTGCTTCAACTCATCTCACCGCAGTATATAAGCCACCTCTCTGGCCCTATGCTGCACTTCCTACAAGAGTGATGGACTGAACACATCGATTCCAGGTTGAGGGACTGATTACCTCAAACTTCTACTCAAATACCCACTTCTACTTTGTATTGGACTGATGAAGCCACTGTGTGGCGAAACGTTTCTTCAATAAAGATTCCCATGTGTTGCATAAGTGTCTCAATTCTTCAACTTGTCGGTTTTCAAACCATTCATCACATTCTCACTACTACTACTACTCTGCACCTCTCCTTCCGACAGTATTTAAGTCTCCGCACTGTCGCTTGATCTTCAGATAGTTCCTGACTATGGAACTGAACTTCTCCGGGCTGAGGGACTGACAACCTCAAATTCTACGTCTTCACATCTCTACTGTTCCTGCCTACTTTCTGTATTCGACTGAAGAAGCCTACTGTGTAGGCGAAACGGGTCGGAATAAAGTTGCCTAACTGTTGCCTATGTGTCTTACCTACCAACCTGTCGGTATTGTATACCATTTTGATGTTCATCTTGTCAGACACTGCAACACATGGCCTCTTGGTACAGAAAACACCTTGGACAACCCTTTCAAGTGAGAACTGTTGGATCTGAGAGGGACCTGACCTCTCAGTGGCTACATTCTCACTACTACTACTACTATGCACCTCTCCTTCCGACAGTATTTAAGTCTCCGCACTGTCGCTTGATCTTCAGATAGTTCCTGACTATGGAACTGAACTTCTCCAGGCTGAGGGACTGACAACATCAAATTCTACGACTTCAAGGGTGATGGACTGATTACATCGTCTTCACATCTCGACTGTTCCTGCCTACTTTCTGTATTCGACTGAAGAAGCCTACTGTGTAGGCGAAACGTTTCGGAATAAAGTTGCCTAACTGTTGCCTATGTGTCTTACCTACCAACCTGTCGGTATTGTATACCATTTTGATGTTCATATCTGACTGCTAATTAGTTTCTTACCTGTGACATTCCTGTCACTAGTCACGATAGTTCTACTTCCCTCACCTTCAGTAGCCTGGCTGGGAACCAAGCTTAGTTGTTGACTGCTTGATCTACTACACTGTTGATACTAGTTGCCCGTGGACCCACACAAACCAGGCTGCAAAACCGGTTAAAACCGGTCTTGTTTATACAACAGGTCACTGAAGACAGCGACTAGGTGACTGCACTCTAAAAATAGGACATGAATCCCTCGCTACCAAACACAATCCACCAGTTTTTCAACATACTGTTGATGCTAGTTGCCCGTAGACCCACATAAGCCAGGCTGCAAGCTTAGATCAAAATGTTTATACAACAGGTCACTGAAGAGAGACTAGATGACTGCAGCCTCAAAATAGGACACGAATCCCTTGCTACCAGACACAAGCCACCAGTTTTTCAACATCCTTATGTGGTAATTATACGGGCGTGCAGGTTAATATACATCGGCTAGAAAAGAAAATAGCAAATACTCAGATTTCCCATCCATGAAGGAAATTAGTGTGAAACTGTGAGAAAGATACACAAATTCAATATATTGCGATCCTTTATTGACTACGATTCTCCCCCCACAGTAGGCTTTATCAGGTTATAAACAGATCTGTTCTGTTTGTGATAAAGCCCACTGTATGGGCGAAATGTAATTACTAAAGGATTACATATACTGCATTTGTCTATTTTTCCATAGTGTGAAACCAGCTGACCTGACTGGAGAACGGGTTGGCTGGTCACAGACCGAAAACTCAGTGGTAAAGAAGCCACCGACTGGTCTCACCCATGGTGTGTATCCACTCCACTTAAGAAGTGCAGGTGTTATAACCCCTTCACAGTGCACCTTGAAGAGCAAGTGGAGAAAATCTTCAGGAGGTAAACATCCTTTAGCTAAGTTACTGATAGGCGTTTTGTTCGGTTAAACGTTTGTGTATGTAATGGGTTAAACGCTTGTGTTAGCATTGAGTTAAACATCTTTTGTTTTTGTAATGGGCTATACGTCTGTTAGTTTTTAATGGGTTTAAAAGCAAGTATTAAATGGTAATGGGTTAAACTCGTGTTACATTGTAATGGGTTAAAGCCCTTTGAAATGGGTTAAATTTTTAACGGGTTAAACTCTTGTGTTCGTACATAGTCAACCATCTTTCTGTGTAACGGAACCTCTTTGTGCTTGCAATTAGGAAAGCCCTATCGCTCATCGTATGCCAGTAATTAGGTGGCAACTCGTTAGGTGGATCATGGTCATGTCCGAGGTCAGTAGGTAAAGCGGCAATCACGTGTGAGGATAAGGAGAGTGAAGGGGGGTGGGTGACAGCTGTGGAATTTCTATATAGGAGGGTACTGAGGGATGGCACTCTGCTCGAAAGCTGGGGAGCTGGACCTGACGATCAATATTATAATATTTATAGTTTTATAATTAATATTTTATATTTTGTATTATTATTAGTAGTAGTAATTGGGGGGGGGGGCTGACGGAGGCTGTGGGGAACTTCTGTCACTGGTCAGAGGGAGAACCAAGGGTAGAGGAGGCAGTAAAACAAACTCTTGAAAGGCTTTTAGTGGGTCAGCGCTTAGCTCTTAATAGGTACGCACGTACAAGAGCATGAGCACGTACGAGTCATTGTATACCCTCACTCTATAATTTAGGTTGTTTCTTGTGTTAATGAGAGGATGACTGCATGATAGGAAACCCATAGAAGGTGAACACATTTCTAATGTATTCTTTTATTATTCCACAGGTTGCTGAACCACCTCCAGCCTGGATCGGTCAAAAGAATCAACACAATGAAGGCTCCCTTCAAACAGGTGAGTAGAGGAAGGAATAGAGGAAGCAGGAGAAAGGGAAGAAGGTAGATATGAGGGGAAGGAGGTAGAGAAGAACGAAAGGAAGGAATAGCTGAAATATGCGACTGCAATACAAGAAATTAGAATTTAGAGTAGGGGACACAGTAGAATAATGATCTATCACAGTAAATTTAGGCATATGCAAAAAAATACTATTATAAATAGCTATATATTATTGAAAGAAACTGTTACAAGAGCATTCGTGTTTACTTCGGTTGTAGTATTGACTACCTTCTTTTGGATCCCATTTCAATGCTGTTTTACTAATCCACGTCTGTGCTGCCTCCTTTACTAATCATGTTCATTGGTTTATCCCCTTTGTATTCCTCTCAGTTTCCGAGATTTAAAGGGGATAAACCAATGAACATGATTAGTAAAGGAGGCAGCACAGACGTGGATTAGTAAAACAGCATTGAAATGGGATCCAAAAGAAGGTAGTCAATACTACAACCGAAGTAAACACGAATGCTCTTGTAACTGCTAACACTGTGGACGAGACACAAGGAGTAGAACTTTGCTTCTTAAGATACAGAGATTGAAAAGGGGACCCCACAAACATAGTTTTGCTCGTGTAGCTACAAGTAGATGAAACAAAAAGCACGAAAAGATAACATGCGTAGAGATCTAATGTACACTCTCTCTCACCTACACACGAGCCACGAACTTCTGCTTACACTTGCTCAAACACGCACACTCTTTGCCTCTTAGAGTTCGGTTTGTGTGGAAGCCAAATTATAATTAGTCAACTGATTCTCAGTTTACATAGAACAGGGTGACTCCACAACTGTGTATAACGGCTGCCTCGGTGTTCTGGGAAGATACCTCAGCAGTGCTTAGTATATGCAGTGTGGCACCCACATGACTGCTGTTTCAACTTCCCCTACTACCCCCCTCCACTTTCTAAAGCAGTGGACCTTGACACGGCTCCATAGTTTATAACCTTTCACAGTAAGGATGAGTCACCAATATAGATGCTAGTGAGGAAAAACAAACACGTTTCAGATCGAGCATTCATTGCGACATTTCGATCAGCAAGTACTTACGAATTTATGCCTTAAATGTTGCTTGACTTGACAAAGCTGTAAGCAGATCGAAACTCTGTCCTAAATGAAAACGTATTCTGCAGCTTGTGTGTTTTCTTTAATACTGAGTACGCCATCTGGATTCTAAGATGTGGGTGAATGTGCTCTCAAGGCCTTGTAAAGAATTATAAGAAGAAACTTTGAATTAATAATGGCATTGAGTGAGTGGAATGAAATAATTGAAATAGATGATAATTATCTTGATTAAGATTTGCATTGAACAAAACCCATGATTACTGAAGGACTCGTCCGACTCGTTGACTAAATGATGTCTGCAGTTTTCAAGGCTGAGGAGTCTCGATGCTGGTGATGGGAACTCTCGTACTCCAGTACTAGGCTGTGATGGATATATGGGCCACTTGGAGTATACCTGCACCAGCTATAGCAACAGCCTGTACGCCATGCTAAATGGCTGTTTACAAAGAAGTTGCAACATCGGCCTGGTTGACCAGGCAAGCATTCCACGTATAAATCTGGACAAGGGTCGAGCTGCGGGAGTAGACGAGCTCTCGTGATTCGTAAAAGAATATCAGAGGAATGGAAGGCTTACCAGTTAAGGAAATAGAAGTATCCTTCCCGTTCTTAGATTAAACCAGCTTCTCTTCCATTTCCCAAGATTATTGATCCTTGTGGGTCTAGCGCATCCCCATGAGCATCATAATGATGATTAACAGTCGTAACAGTTCAGTAGAATCTCTGGTACCAGCTCCCGTCCTCCCCACCAACAAACACAGGGATGTTATGGAGTATTTCTTTAGCACCAGAGTTGTCAGTAAAAGTATGGACCTAATAGCGACCAGCGAAGAGGTACAGCCAGGAGCTGCGACCACAAATAGGCGAGTACACACACCTGCGCACACACTGGACCCTACCTACACCACACATGAACAATCTCTCACCCACTTTCCCCTTTACATATCGGTACGTAAACAGCTGCTGCTACACACGCTCACTCCAAGGCAGTCCGGACTAATTCTTAAACAAATGACTAATGTTACCAACAATTTTAACATCAGTCCACAGGTGATTAGAGATAGAGACGGAGGGTAGAGGGAGACAGGTAACTGGGTTTCTGCTACAGCTGATCATTTTCTTCCTCAGAGGGAAAACGTGGAGATGTTCCTCAAGGGCTGTGAAGCCTACGGTCTCAAGAGTCAAGACCTCTTCCAAGTGAATGACCTCTATGAGAACAGAAACCTCTACATGGTGAGTACCTCATTCTCATCTACAGAAGTTGAAAATAGGTTCTGAAATACTGTAAGTTTGATGATAAGTAAGCTAGTTTGAGAATTTCAAGGGTTAACTTTATTAGCCTCTTCACAAGTGACAGTTGATCTAAACTGCTAGATAACTCAATGCAGAGATAAACAGAAGTACCCCCGTATCCGCGGATGATGCTTTCCAATACCTACCGCGGATGCCTTAAACCGCAGATAGTAGTGAACTCAACTTTGGTAAACGGTACTTTGTTTATCCTTTTGCTCTGAGAACCTCTCGACAAAGAACTCCCGGACATTTACATTAACGTTTCCCATCAACACGGGTATATTCATGTGCCTGATGGGAAGAAATAAAACGTGCTATCACAAATAAAAACACCAGAGATAGATTTTGAGCGCTGTCCCTCACACTAGTTCCCTCGAAGAGGTACATGTATTCGGAAAATGCTCGATATAATTCAAGTATTTCTCCTGTTAATTTTTTCTATGGTATCTTTTAAGGGAGGAGATATTGATCCAAAGAATTAGAGCTACCCTCTTTTTCATGTAGTAAAGATCGTGTTCGAGGAGCTTGCTGAATTATTAAGGATTACGGAGGCTTAGGCAGAAAAAAATTCAGATGTTTACACTGTTGGCAAATATAATGAGGGAATAACACACAACATGAAGTCCTTAGGTATAACAGGGAAAGTAGGCAAATGTATGTTCAGTTTTCTGACAGATGCAACTCAAACAATAGCAAAGAAAGCCATTTCTAGACTGTGTTGTAAAAATCTCGGTACCCCAAGGCACGGTTCTGGAGCCTTGACTGCTTTTAAGTAATAAAACACCGGGCATCCAATAGCAACAGCCTGGTTGAACAGGGACTGAAAACTGCAATGTTATTTATCATGATGTGTCACAATGCACATCTTCAAGACGTTGTTTAGCTAAAAGTTGAAGCTCACTACGTCTTGGCATGACTTAACATTTTCGCCGAGGTGACGAAGAGCAAAACTCTTGGATTACTGTGACAGTCTGCAAGTGCGTATAAAATATGTAATGTAGAGCGAGCCTTTATTTTAGGTGTTTCAGGATTTAATTCAGCCTTAAAAAGTTATTTTAGGTACAGGTACACAAGTACAATTATCATACATGGTTTAATATATTAATGAAATCACGAAACAAGTGATTTTGAATCAACAGAACTGCGGCTTGGCCAGGACTCGATCCTGCGTTCCCATGCCTGGACCTGTGAGAAATGAACAAAGTATATGATAACTGCACTTAGGATAACCCAAATGTACCTAGGATACCCCGAAGAGTCAGTGGCTTACCTGGAGTTTACCTGGAGAGAGTTCCGGGGGTCAACGCCCCCGCGGCCCGGTCTGTGACCAGGCTTGTTACCATTGGGGTCTTTAGCAAAAAATAGTCTATAATTATTTCTCTAGGAAGTTGCTAGACTTGGTCTACGTACAGGAACAACTCTACTTGTATAGAAATCATGTCGAAAAATTATAAATATAGGCTATTTTGAAAGTAGATTACAGCTGTGGGACTCTGTTGTAAAAAAAAAAAAAAATTGGGCTTCTAGATAAACTACACATCCACCTCTAGTGTTCACTAGAGACCCAAAGTCTAGGAGAATAAATCTACTCCGGGGAGGAGTAATCAAGAGGTATCGTGGCCTGGTGGCTAAAGCTCCCGCTTCACACACGGAGGGCCCGGGTTCGATTCCCGGCGGGTAGAAACATTTCGACACGTTTCCTTACACCTGTTGTCCTGTTCACCTAGCAGCAAATAGGTACCTGGGTGTTAGTCGACTGGTGTGGGTCGCATCCTGGGGGACAAGATTAAGGACCCCAATGGAAATAAGTTAGACAGTCCTCGATGACGCACTGACTTTCTTGGGTTATCCTGGGTGGCTAACCCCCTGGGGTTAAAAATCCGAACGAAATCTCTCTTATCTTCCCGGAAAATTTGAAGTTTCTTCCCAAAGGTTAGGTTAGGTAAGGTTCGTCAGGAAACAGGACAAATAATTTCCTGACGCGGGTCTTAGTCAGATGATGACCCGCCTTTGGAGCTTTTGGTCATCTGACCGAGGCCTTCCGCTGGCTTACCGGTCCACCCCTTTAAAAATTATGGTCATTTATAACCATTGTTATATATCTTCTCAAAGGTGATTCACCATTTTCTTTCCCTGCCACACTTAGCATGTATTTATTTATGGTTTATTTAAGATATACTGGGTAATAAAAGACACATGTTTTTCTTTTTTTTTTTTTTGCCCGGGGTGACGTGTTTACCCATCACCAAGGACGATTGTTAAACAATGGTTCTAGATAGTGTTGATGGTTCTAGATAGTGTTGATGGTTCTAGATAGTGTTGATGGTTCTAGATAGTGTTGATGGTTCTAGATAGTGTTGATGGTTCTAGATAGTGTTGATGGTTCTAGATAGTGTTGATGGTTCTAGATAGTGTTGATGGTTCTAGATAGTGTTGATGGTTCTAGATAGTGTTGATGGTTCTAGATAGTGTTGATGGTTCTAGATAGTGTTGATGGTTCTAGATAGTGTTGATGGTTCTAGATAGTGTTGATGGTTCTAGATGGTGTTGATGGTTCTAGATGGTGTTGATGGTTCTAGATAGTACTGATGGTTGTAGATGAGACATTCTTTACTCTCCCTTCCTCTTCCCTCCCTCCCTCCCTCTCTCTCTTTTCCCACTTCCATAATCTGTTACACTTCGTTAATAAATTAAAAAAAAATCTGCTTCTCTCTGCTGATTCTGTTTCCTACTCACCCTCTTCACCCCCTCTCTCTCTCTTCACCCCCCCCCCTCTCTCTCTCTCTCTCTCTCTCTCTCTCTCTCTCTCTCTCTCTCCCCCTCCCTCCCCTCGTGCATACCCACACAAGCACATGCAAGGTTTCACACTGCTAAAATAAACAAGCAGAGAGAAGCAGCGTCTCAGAGAGCAGTTCACGAGTTGTTTTACCAAATAATGATTACAAAGCGTACATCTCTCTTGTTTTTTTTTATTTTTTTGTAGCCTCGACCTTCAAGTAGGGGAGTGTATATCGCTATGGCTGTGTTAGTGTGTGTTACGGCGTGTGCCAGTTACTGCTTGCGTTAGTGTCACGTGAGTGCGCATGTACCTTAGAATTAAAGCATGAATGTGTGTGTATGTGTACTCAGTCGTGTTTGTGGGGTCGAGTCTCAGCTCCTGAGACTCGACCCTCACTGGCATTATTGGCTCCTGGTCTCGGGGGCCCTATTATAACTACTCTTGAAAATGGGTATTGTGTACTCACCTAGTTGAGGTTGCGGGGGTCGAGTCCGAGCTCCTGGCCCCGCCTCTTCACTGATCGCTACTAGGTCACTCTCCCTGTGTGTGTGTGTGTGTTTTATTTTCTGTGTGGTTTAATGTTATTTATTTGTAACTTAAAATAAATCTTGGGTTCGTTCTGAAATTGACACTGAAAGATTAAAATGAATGTACGTCGCTTCACCAGCTTCATTTTTTTGAGTTAACACGTGCATAAATAAAAAAAAAATAGCTAGGTAAATAAAACGCGTAATACGTATTTCTCTTGGTGTAAGAGACAGCTGGAGGCACAGTGATCCTCGCGCTGTGACTTATTCTCGCATCCCCAGTGATAACTTCTGAAAGATTTTAACGTTTATTGGTGCCGCTGTGCCACCTCTTTACCAGACGTGTTGGTGCCGCTGTGCCACCTCTTTACCAGACGTGTTGGTGCTGCTGTGCCACCTCTTTACCAGAGGTGTTGGTGCCGCTGTGCCACCTCTTTACCAGAGGTGTTGGTGCCGCTGTGCCACCTCTTTACCAGAGGTGTTGGTGCCGCTGTGCCACCTCTTTACCAGAGGTGTTGGTGCCGCTGTGCCACCTCTTTACCAGACGTGTTGGTGCCGCTGTGCCACCTCTTTACCAGACGTGTTGGTGCCGCTGTGCCACCTCTTTACCAGACGTGTTGGTGCCGCTGTGCCACCTCTTTATCAGACGTGTTGGTGCCGCTGTGCCACCTCTTTACCAGACGTGTTGGTGCCACTGTGCCACCTCTTTACCAGACGTGTTGGTGCCGTTGTGCCACCTCTTTACCAGACGTGTTGGTGCCGCTGTGCCACCTCTTTACCAGACGTGTTGGTGCCGCTGTGCCACCTCTCTACCAGACGTGTTGGTGCCGCTGTGCCACCTCTCTACCAGACGTGTTGGTGCCGCTGTGCCACCTCTTTACCAGACGTGTTGGTGCCGCTGTGCCACCTCTTTATCAGACGTGTTGGTGCCGCTGTGCCACCTCTTTATCAGACGTGTTGGTGCCGCTGTGCCACCTCTTTACCAGACGTGTTGGTGCCGCTGTGCCACCTCTTTACCAGACGTGTTGGTGCCGCTGTGCCACCTCTTTACCAGACGTGTTGGTGCCGCTGTGCCACCTCTTTACCAGACGTGTTGGTGCCGCTGTGCCACCTCTTTATCAGACGTGTTGGTGCCGCTGTGCCACCTCTTTACCAGACGTGTTGGTGCCACTGTGCCACCTCTTTACCAGACGTGTTGGTGCCGTTGTGCCACCTCTTTACCAGACGTGTTGGTGCCGCTGTGCCACCTCTTTACCAGACGTGTTGGTGCTGTTTCATTTAATTTGATTGTTCAGATGTTATTTTTTAAAGGTTTTTGATAACCCATTTAGCTAAGTTTACTTAGAATAAAGGTATTAGTTACTTTGTAATTAGTTCAGAAACTGACGTAGAATATTAAGAAAATGAACTTTAAAAATAACGATGGATTGTATATTTATATTTTGGATGATTATATATATATATATATATATATATATATATATATATATATATATATATATATATATATATATATATATATATATATATATATATATATACACACACACACGTGTAAGACATGTGTGTAATTTACTGGGTGAGTGGATAAGCCAGTGGAAGGGATCAGTCACACTACTAAAGGCAACATTCATCGGGTCATCATACGATTTAAGAGCCGCATCAGTAGAGATTTTCATATTTCTCCCGACTGCCAAAATATCTTCGTCCATCCATTAATATGACGGACAGATATTGGCAGCTCTTCCTGCCGAGACGATACCATCAATGTGTTCAGTTAGCTTTTCCTTTAAAGTTTGTGTACGTATGGAAGGAGATTCATCATCAATGATGAATGATGATTCATCATTCATTCAGTAGCTGAATGATCAGAGAAGTTACGTAAGTCACAGTACAGTAGCAGCACGTTGCTAATGTACCATATTTTAATTAAAAAAACTTGTACCATCTATATCATAACCCGTAGACCTCTCCCTCCACATAAACCTCTCCCTCCACATAAACTTATCCCTCCACATAAACTTATCCCTCCACATAAACCTCTCCCTCCACATAAACCTCTCCCTCCACATAAACCTCTCCCTCCACATAAACCTCTCCATCCACATAAACCTCTCCCTCCACATAAACTTATCCCTCCACATAAACTTATCCCTCCACATAAACCTCTCCCTCCACATAAACCTCTCCCTCCACATAAACCTCTCCCTCCACATAAACCTCTCCCTCCACATAAACCTCTCCCTCCACATAAACTTTTCCCTCCACATAAACCTCTCCCTTCACATAAACCTCTCCCTTCACATAAACCTCTCCCTCCACATAAACCTCTCCCTCCACATAAACCTCTCCCTCCACATAAACCTCTCCCTCCACATAAACCTCTCCCTCCACATAAACCTCTCCCTTCACATAAACCTCTCTTCACATAAACTTCGGTATAAAACTCTTCCACTTCTCACAGGACTGCATAATCGACCATCCTGAGATGGCAGGTCCCCTACAACAGTAACTCCAGCTTCCCTCAAGATACTGGTAAACGCCTCTAAATACAAATAGAACTGCACTATCCTCCCACTGGATCAAACCTGATTACTTCTCATTCCGCAGGCTCTGTTATGATCTCTATGGGTTTAGTGCTCTCCCATATTAACAACTCTTTCTTTGCAGAGCAAAATAGCAGACTTAGGCAACATCTGGGAATCTTTATTGTGGAAACGTTTGGCCACTTAGAGGCTTCTTCAGTCCAAAACAGAGATGAACGGTGGAAAATGAGAAGGGGAGTTTGAGGTAATCGGTCCCTCAGCTTGGAGTCGATTCATTCATTCCATTAATAAAGATTCCCAGATGGAATATGACATGGGACACCTAAGTAATCAATACATTATTAATATATAATACACACACTGATGAATGAGACACGTATGTAGCCTCTTGGTATCTTTTTTTACCAGGACCTTTCGTCAACCAGTGGCTTTCCCGAAATTTCACTGGCTGGCGAGACTTCATTCAAGACTTAACTTTTGCTTCCACTGTCACTACCACAAACAGTAGGGTAGCAACATGCTCATGTAGCCAATTTTACTTATAAAAAAGGGTTCATTACCCTATGGCATAACTGTCCCTGCCTGATGGCGTGAGTGCCCAGCCTGTCTAGCTAGTATTAAGTCATAATGAATAGCGGATCACTGCTATATATAGCAGCATCACTTGACTGCTGACCACCTCTCTCTCCAGCCTCACACGCCATATTTGGCCAGCCAGCTTGTCATTCTTTAATGTAAACATTAACCATCTGTAGTAAAGTATTCCCCAAAGTTCATGAAAATATATAATCTGAAAAAAAAAATCCTCTCTGTCATAGTCACTCTGGGGTCATAATCACACTGGAATTATAATCACTTCCATAATGACCTATCATTTCTTTAAATGATACTTATTCATAAAGGATTTACGTGGGTTTATGTTTAGGTGCAAGTATTGGAAGAAATTTAGTTTTCAATATTTTACTATTGATAAATCTTCGAATGTATCTGCTCTTGTTAGACATCTTACAACACCCATTGCAAAAAAAAAAATAATCAAAACAGAGACAGTGTCCTAAGTCGCGGCTTTAGAGGATCAGATTCCAGACAAGAAGGCGCCGGAATGTTTATAACCAGGAGTTGTCGGCTCCGAAACTCTTTGAACAGGTTTTCACAGACTGTAAAGACATTTATAAACAAAACCCCTTAGGGAGATCAAAGGAGTATAACGGGAGTTATCTTAAACAAGATCAGTGTTATTGTGACTTAGGAGTAACGTCTGTTTATCTGGTCAACGTTACACTGTGGTAACACTTGCTATACAAGGGTACAAGCCATAGTCTACTTTATTTTCAATAAATCTTGCTCACTGTCTCAACATGCCTGTTATCTTTCACCTCAGTTGTGTCTTGGATGATCTCTAGTTGTGTAGCTCTTTCTGTAATTTGAGAAATATAGGTGTAGGGAAGAACTCTTGAGATGTTTCGCCTGTGGAACAGGCAATATTCATAGAGAAATGTTGCAAAACCGACAGCTGAAGAAAGAGACAGATGCAATGAATTTGTACGAGACGTTTCGCCAACAGAACAGGCGAAACGTCTCGTACAAATTCACTGCAACTGTTTTTTCTTCAGTTTTCGGCTTTGCAACCTTCCTCTGAATATTGCTCACAAAATTGATCTTATTATCGATACACATCAGTTTTAAAACTGTAAATTGTGGACGCCTTTAATGTGAGAGTTACACTATATAATTATAAGTACATTGGAATATGAGTACACGGGAATATATGGTAATATGAGTACACGGGAATATACGGTAATATGAGAGTACACGGGAATTTGTGGAAAATAGGTGTGGGGCACTAGGTGACACGTAACGGCAATTTAGCTTCCGAATTAAATTTCCTGAGAGAAATACAGAAGTTAATGTTTTGATGTAAAGGGATGAAGTCACTGAGCCAGCCATTCCTGTACCATGAGTTTTTTATGGACATTTAGAGAGGGTGTGGTAGGTAAGTTTGGGGTGCCAGGTGTAAATGATAATGGGAGCCCTTTGATTGAACTTTGTATAGAAAGGGGTTTAGTTATAGGTAATACATATTTTAAGAAAAAGAGGATAAATAAGTATACAAGATATGATGTAGGGCGAAATGACAGTAGTTTGTTGGATTATGTATTGGTAGATAAAAGACTGTTGAGTAGACTTCAGGATGTACATGTTTATAGAGGGGCCACAGATATATCAGATCACTTTCTAGTTGTAGCTACACTGAGAGTAAAAGGTAGATGGGATACAAGGAGAATAGAAGCATCAGGGAAGAGAGAGGTGAAGGTTTATAAACTAAAAGAGGAGGCAGTTAGGGTAAGATATAAACAGCTATTGGAGGATAGATGGGCTAATGAGAGCATAGGCAATGGGGTCGAAGAGGTATGGGGAAGGTTTAAAATTGTAGTGTTAGAGTGTTCAGCAGAAGTTTGTGGTTACAGGAAAGTGGGTGCAGGAGGGAAGAGGAGCGATTGGTGGAATGATGATGTAAAGAGAGTAGTAAGGGAGAAAAAGTTAGCATATGAGAAGTTTTTACAAAGTAGAAGTGATGCAAGGAGGGAAGAGTATATGGAGAAAAAGAGAGAGGTTAAGAGAGTGGTGAAGCAATGTAAAAAGAGAGCAAATGAGAGAGTGGGTGAGATGTTATCAACAAATTTTGTTGAAAATAAGAAAAAGTTTTGGAGTGAGATTAACAAGTTAAGAAAGCCTAGAGAACAAATGGATTTGTCAGTTAAAAATAGGAGAGGAGAGTTATTAAATGGAGAGTTAGAGGTATTGGGAAGATGGAGGGAATATTTTGAGGAATTGTTAAATGTTGATGAAGATAGGGAAGCTGTGATTTCGTGTATAGGACAAGGAGGAATAACATCTTGTAGGAGTGAGGAAGAGCCAGCTGTGAGTGTGGGGGAAGTTCGTGAGGCAGTAGGTAAAATGAAAGGGGGTAAGGCAGCCGGGATTGATGGGATAAATATAGAAATGTTAAAAGCAGGTGGGGATATAGTTTTGGAGTGGTTGGTGCAATTATTTAATAAATGTATGGAAGAGGGTAAGGTACCTAGGGATTGGCAGAGAACATGCATAGTTCCTTTGTATAAAGGCAAAGGGGATAAAAGAGAGTGCAAAAATTATAGGGGGATAAGTCTGCTGAGTATACCTGGTAAAGTGTGTGGTAGAGTTATTATTGAAAGAATTAAGAGTAAGACGGAGAATAGGATAGCAGATGAACAAGGAGGCTTTAGGAAAGGTAGGGGGTGTGTGGACCAGGTGTTTACAGTGAAACATATAAGTGAACAGTATTTAGATAAGGTTAAAGAGGTCTTTGTGGCATTTATGGATTTGGAAAAGGCGTATGACAGGGTGGATAGGGGGGCAATGTGGCAGATGTTGCAAGTGTATGGTGTAGGAGGTAGGTTACTGAAAGCAGTGAAGAGTTTTTACGAAGATAGTGAAGCTCAAGTTAGAGTATGTAGGAAAGAGGGAAATTATTTCCCAGTAAAAGTAGGCCTTAGACAAGGATGTGTGATGTCACCGTGGTTGTTTAATATATTTATACATGGGGTTGTAAGAGGAGTAAATGCGAGGGTCTTGGCAAGAGGCGTGGAGTTAAAAGATAAAGAATCACACACAAAGTGGGAGTTGTCACAGCTGCTCTTTGCTGATGACACTGTGCTCTTGGGAGATTCTGAAGAGAAGTTGCAGAGATTGGTGGATGAATTTGGTAGGGTGTGCAAAAGAAGAAAATTAAAGGTGAATACAGGAAAGAGTAAGGTTATGAGGATAACAAAAAGATTAGGTGATGAAAGATTGGATATCAGATTGGAGGGAGAGAGTATGGAGGAGGTGAACGTATTCAGATATTTGGGAGTGGACGTGTCAGCGGATGGGTCTATGAAAGATGAGGTGAATCATAGAATTGATGAGGGAAAAAGAGTGAGTGGTGCACTTAGGAGTCTGTGGAGACAAAGAACTTTGTCCTTGGAGGCAAAGAGGGGAATGTATGAGAGTATAGTTTTACCAACGCTCTTATATGGGTGTGAAGCGTGGGTGATGAATGTTGCAGCGAGGAGAAGGCTGGAGGCAGTGGAGATGTCATGTCTGAGGGCAATGTGTGGTGTGAATATAATGCAGAGAATTCGTAGTTTGGAAGTTAGGAGGGGGTGCGGGATTACCAAAACTGTTGTCCAGAGGGCTGAGGAAGGGTTGTTGAGGTGGTTTGGACATGTAGAGAGAATGGAGCGAAACAGAATGACTTCAAGAGTGTATCAGTCTGTAGTGGAAGGAAGGCGGGGTAGGGGTCGGCCTAGGAAAGGTTGGAGGGAGGGGGTAAAGGAGGTTTTGTGTGCGAGGGGCTTGGACTTCCAGCAGGCATGCGTGAGCGTGTTTGATAGGAGTGAATGGAGACAAATGGTTTTTAATACTTGACGTGCTGTTGGAGTGTGAGCAAAGTAACATTTATGAAGGGATTCAGGGAAACCGGCAGGCCGGACTTAAGTCCTGGAGATGGGAAGTACAGTGCCTGCACTCTGAAGGAGGGGTGTTAATGTTGCAGTTTAAAAACTGTAGTGTAAAGCACCCTTCTGGCAAGACAGTGATGGAGTGAATGATGGTGAAAGTTTTTCTTTTTCGGGCCACCCTGCCTTGGTGGGAATCGGCCAGTGTGATAATAAAAAAAAATTATAGGTTTGTGTAAGCTATAAATGGCCTAATCTAAAAGAAAATGTTTATGGATACGGAAAACGTTAGTGATTTGACTCTGGGAACCTGCATGAAATGTTACTCTGTACAGTAATATCAGGATATGTTGTATTAAAACAGCAGCAGCAGCACAGTATGATTCCTGTAAACACAACATGAATAAAGCTTCCAAGAGGCTATAAGAACATCTTGCCAGCTGGCGATTATACTCATTCTTCATTTACTTATTCCTTATCCCTCTTCTCTTTATCTTGTTCTCGCTCTTCATCTTTATTTCCTTTCATATTCCCCCTTCCTCTTTCTCCTCTTCCCTTCACCCCCCTCCCCATCCCCAACTGCTGACTGACCAAGGAAAATGTATTAATTTTAAGTGCTCAGTCTGAGTGTGAAGGAAGCTCGTGAGGGAAGAGCCTCACCAGCCTAGGTGTGAAGATATTAACTTCAACACATGTCAGTTATGGAACTTTCCTCGTGTCTGGTAAATATAACAAATTTGTCTTGAGTTCAGCTTCGACATGCGGCACTGCGTTGCGTTCACGGTCCATCCTCCGACGAGTTAATGGAGTCGATCTGAAAATTCAGTCTCAATGCTAGTCTATGTGAAATAAACTGTGTCAGACCAGAGACCAATTGGGACATTTCTTCTCGAGGCTTGAGACCTCGTCCTTGATTGCCTTAGCCCTCTGGTTTGCTGGCCGCTGGCACCCTGAGCATATGTTGGCATCAAAAATTAATTAGTATAGCACTGGTAGTATCCCTGGTTGCAAGTGGCATACTGCAGACAATTGTATAGAACATATACGCGTTGTAAAACAAGCTTTTATTGGGATAACGTTTCGCTCAGTGTTGAGCTTTATCTAGTCACAGCTTGATGAAGCTCTGCACAAAGCGAAGCGTCCCAGTACAAGGTAGTGGTGTACATGGGTGAGAGATTTTTACTAAGCTTGTGATAGCGTGGCTTGAGGAATACCTGCGGTATACCTGTAACAGGTTTCATTTTTTTTTTTTTTACTCTCGTAGCTTTGCCTGAGGTCATAATTTCCTGTTGGTTGCTTGATCAACAAGGTTGCTGCAGCCTGCAGGCCTACATTGTGATACATGTTTATAAGAGCATGTAAACTTATAGTTTGATGTTTCGTGAGGGTATCTTTGGCGTCTGTGGGGTCGTAGAGCATCTAGATCAAGTGTGCAGTCACACCTTGTATGGTCACACTAGCCGACTTCTCGGGATTCTGGAGGAGATTTAGAAGGAATGGAGGGAGGGGAAGGCTAATAAGGAAAACGGGTGATGAGGGGGGGGGAGGGGGTACTCAGGACGTACACACAACAAACAGTAAACAACTAACATCCACACCAGTCACCAACTAATCGATTAAACCTACACCAACAGCAGCAGCCTTCACCATCAGGACTGGTAGTTTCTCCAGCCTCAACATCAGCACGGTAAGGGTGGTCTTGTCTCACCTTTTTTGCCCACGTTACTGAGTGGCGGTACGCCCTCCTCCACGCCCACACCAGACCATGGGCGGCCTGGTCTGACACACACACACACACACACACACACACACACACACACACACACACTCATGGGGCAGGGAGAGAGGACCTAGTAGCAATCAGCGAAGAGGCGGGGCCAGGAGCTGTGACTCGACCCCTGCAACCACAAATAGGTGAGTACAAATAGGTGAGTACACACACTCACTCCACTCACTCCACTCACTCCACTCACACACTCGCACACTCACCACTAGTGTCGAAAGTTTTTTCTACCCTTGAGGTTCGGCCTGGCTTTTCTGTTGTCTGTTAAGCCAAGCTGTTGCTGTTGGCGAGCCGCTGGCACACATAACCATTACAATCTAGTTGATCAGGCACTAGCTGGAGACAGATCCAGTTTACTCTTAAACTCTCGCGTTTTTTTTCATGAAATATTTCTAACATCTATTGTTGGCAGATTAATTAGCCTAGGACCAAGGCTGCAGATGCATTATTCCTTCTTAAGTGGATGTGACTTGGACCTGACTAGGTTAGGCGAGTAGGTGACATGGACCTGCCTAGCATGGACCAATAGGCCCCCTGCAGTGCTCCATCGTTCGTATGTTCTTTTGTTTAGTGTTCTCTTATCGTGACCATGTCGTTCTTCGAGGCCTGACCTCGGACCGAGCTGCGAGGTTAGACCCCTAAGAACATAATGAAGGAGCACTGCAGCAGGCCTACTGGTCCATGCTAGGCAGGTCGAAATCACCTATTGGCCTAAGCCAGTCAGGTCCAAGTCGCATCCACTTAAGTAGGGTGGAGCACTGCATCAGACCCACCAGTGCAACCCAGTCAGGTCCAGGTCCCAGATATGTCACTGGAATATACCTGGAGAGGGTTTCGGGGGGTCAGCGCCCCCGCGGCTCGGGGACTACGAGGAACTACGAGGACGATGGGAGAAGTAAAAATACTGCAAAGTTCTTCGAACTCGCTCCTTCAGGTTTGATTCATCTTCGCTTCCGTGTGGGAGAATTTTGATCAAGGGCTTTCTGAGACGAGACGTTGAAGTTTATTCTGTAGTTGAGAAGAATGAATTTGTGTGGCGCTAATGATTCTTTGTTTCCAAAAAAAAAAATGCGAAAATAATTATTTTCAATTCATAGTACTGTGTGCGCGTAGTAAGGACGCTTGTGTGCGTGGTAAGGACGTTCTTGTGCATAAATAGTGAGTGTAACGCTCATCGGGGGTCACACCTGAAAGGTGTGGCGGTCACTCAACTCCACCTCTTCCACTCCCCCTCCCTCCTTTCCCACGTCTCTCCCTCCTTTCCTACGTCCTCTTCCTCCCAAGGTCCTTAGTTCCTTCCCTACGTCCTCTCCACATTGTTTTTTCATAAGAAACCGTTTTATCTTTAAGATACTTTTGGGCCGCTACCTGCCTACCTACCTGGAGTCTACCTGGAGGGTATTCCGGGGATCAACGCCCCCGCGGCTCGGTCTACGACCAGGCCTCCCGGTGAATCAAGGCCTGAGCAACTAGGCTGTTACTTCTGGCAGCACGTAGTCCAACGTACAAACCACAGCCCGGCTGATCCGGCACTGACTTTAGGTATCTGTCCAGCTCCCTCTTGAAGACAACCAGGGATGTATTGGTAATTCTGTCTATGGCTGACGGGAGGCTGCTGAACAGTTTTGGGCCCCTCCCATTTATGGTCTTTTCTCTTAGTGTACTAATGGTGCCCCTACTTTTCATTGGGCGTATGTTGCATCGCCTGCCAAGTTTTTTACTTTCGTAAGGAGTGATTTCTGTGTGCAGATTAGCGACCAGTCCCTCTAGGATTTTCCAGGTGTAGATTATGATGCATATCTCTCGCCTGCGCTCCAGTGAGTAAAAGTCGAGTGCTTCCAAGTGTTTCTAGTAGTTAAGGTGTTTGATAGAACTGATACGTGCAGTATAGGTTCTCTGTACATACTCTAGATCTGCGATTTCACCTGCCTTGAATGGAGCTGTTAGTGTGCAGCAATATTCCAGCCCAGAGAGAAGTTACGTTAGGTAAGGTTCGTCAGGAAACAGAACAAGTGTTTCCTGACGCGAGTTTTAGTCAGATGATGGCTCGCCATTGGAGCTTTTGGTCATCTGAACGAGGCCTTCTACTGGCTTACCGGTCCACCCCTTTAAAATTTATGGTCATTTGTAACCAGTTAATATAAGTTATTTAAAAAGGATTATTATTGGCGTGGCATTTCTTGAATGTTCTCATTATCCATCATATCATTTTTATTGCTTGTAGGTTTGACTTTTGTTTCTCGTTTGTACAGGGAAAAGCTGAGAAGGACCTATAGTCCTACAAAGTGAAAGCTGTCTTCAAATTTCAAAATTATCTACCTACACTTTGACGTATATACACCTGAGATATACACACCTTGGTGTGTTTACACACAAGTGTGTAAACGAACGTGTTTATTTTCGTGTAACGGGAGAAGGGGAGGCTGATTGTAGTATTTTGTTTATGACTGAAGGGAGAGGTGGTTGACACAGTTTTATGACCTGTGGCCTCATACCCAGGTAGTGATGGGCTGGGGCAGGGAGGGAGGAAGGGATAGAGGGAGATAAGGGAGGGAGTGAGTGGTAACTCATTGTTTTGTTCGCTGATTTTGCACACTTGAGAGCTGGTCGAGTGAGGTAAGTTTGTGTACCCCTGGGCATAGGGACAGACGGAAGCTGCGGATGTAGATGTCTTGAGGCTGGAAGCTGCAGCAGATGTGATCTCGTATCTGCCTTGTATGTCTTACCTTCTCTTCTTGACCCCACCGCCATCTGTCACTCTTCCCTCCTTGACCCAACGCCACCACCTGCCACCCAGTCTTTTACACAACACCACCTGTCACCCCTTTATTGATCCTCAGCACCATCTGTCACCCCCTCCGTTATCTTCAGCACCACCTGTCACCCCTCCTTTATCTCCGTCACTAATCCCAAGCACCACCTGTTACCTTGATCAGCAGCACAACTTGCCACTCCTTAACCCAACAACACCTGCCACCTACTTCTCTATCCCTGAACCACCTATCACCCTCTCTCTGACACTATCCTTGCCTGCCACCCACTTCAACCCCACCATTACCTGCCATCCCTTCCTTAACCCCCATCATCACCTGTCACCCATTTTTTTTGACCCTGCCACTACCTGCCACCTGAGCCTAAACTATCTCATCCCAGTCTAGCCCCCACCCCCCATTTAATATCTCAGCCTTTCACCTTCATAGTCCCCACCCACCCATCCACACCCCTACCTCCACACACATTCCAGCACCACGTGAATAGTTTTCACCCATTCCTTGAGGCTCTTTTGGAATCAAGGAGGTTTTGTGTCTTCAGCGAGTCTTCTTTTGGCGTAGAATTGGTCGTCTGCCAAGCAGGTTTGAGAATGAAGTTGTGTAAGACAGTAATGTGTGTTGTTGTCGACCTTGTGGCACTTGTTGGGTTTAGTCACTCATGACGGGTCATGGTGGTTGGTAGGTCATGGTGCAAGTAGGTTATGGTGGCGATAATTGTTTATAATGGTGAAATTTGGCTATGGTAGTAAGTAAAATGGCAGTGAAGACGGCGTGTGGGGGTAATTGAGGCCGCCAAGGATATGTTAAAGATAGGAAGTATCATCAGAGTGATGTGGGAAGTGAGTTGCTCAAGAGATGCCAGTGACCCTCTTCATCCTGTCACGATCTCTCATCTGCGTTACAACGGTGTCCCGCTGTGTGACAACCCTCCCACCCCTCTGCATGAATTTTAACAAGTATCACATTTATTATCCGCATTTGCAAAGTGTTAGAGACATGGTCATGAAAGAAGAGTTGCTGAAAGTTCGGTAGTGTTTTAATCAAGTGATTGCCAGGTTCAATTGGCTCTTCGCTTTTGTTGGTGGTGCTGTTATGGTTGGTGTGGTTGTTGTTTGTGATGGCTGTTGTTGATTTTGAGCCTAGTAGCTCTTTTAATGCGAGTGGAAAGAGTGAAAGCCAGTATCTCAACATTCAAAAGTTAAGTAAACAAACCATACATTCCCAAACAGTTGCTGGGAAAACATTAACTTTGTCTCGTAAATATTTGGCTGGAGAGAACGGTAAACAATTTTCTTTGGCAAATTGACCGGAATTCGCTGAAAACAAACATGTAATCCTCAGTGTTAGAAGGTGGTGGAAACCCAAAAAGGCAGTTTGACTACTCTAAAGGTTCAAATTTTACCTGTTTATTGCAGACTTTTGAACTTGTCTTCCCTTGCATACGACTTTTTCCGCGTATTTAGTAGCCCAGTATGACCAGTTCGGGTTTCGCCGACTCTAGTGGATACAATAGCAGTTATCTGTTGAGACTGAGGTGGGTCAAGTGTTGGCTACACGGAGCAGAGGATGGAGGTTGTGGCTACAATAATGATGAGTCTCTTCCCGTCTGCAGGCGGGAAGGACGTGGCTTGGCTTCACGTCGTGTTGCTTGTATTTACTCTTCCTGCTGCCTTTAGTTCCTTTGTAGGTCTTTTGGTATTACTGCTGAAGAATACTGTTGATGGGTGAATGAGACGCATGTGCAACAAATGGGTATCTTGATGGTTACCTGGAGGTTACCTGGAGGTTATTCCGGGGATCAACGCCCCCGCGGCCCGGTCCACGACCAGGCCTCCCGATGGATCAGGGCCTGATCAACTAGGCTGTTACTGCTGGCCGCACGCAGTCCGACGTACGAGCCACAGCCCGGCTGATCCGGCACTGACTTTAGGTATCTGTCCAGCTCTCTCTTGAAGGCAGCCAGGGGTTTATTGGCAATTCCCCTAATGCTTGATGGGAGGCTGTTGAACAGTTTTGGGCCCCGGACACTTATGGTGTTTTTTCTTAGTGTACCAATGGCGCCCCTACTTTTTATTGGCGGCATTTTGCATCGCCTGCCCAGTCTTTTACTTTCGTAGGGAGTGATTTCTGTGTGCAGATTTGGGTGGAGACGTTTCGCCAGTGGCTTTTTCAATCCAATGCAGAAAATAATTTTGGAGACTGGAAGACGTGTGGTAGTTTGAGGTGATCAGTCCCTTAGCCTTGATAAATCTGACGGTGGATGACTTGATGGTTTTATAAACCATTACCATAAAATACCGTTGCTACAGTGCGCTGTTTCTATTGTCAGTGCATTTTTTTTTAATTCCTCGGATTAGCTAGGTAAACAGCTTAGTACCCCCCGATGGAACTGTCCTAGCGCCCCTGGCTTGTATTTTATCCTCATAGCAGACATGGATAGAAACACCCGTCACAGTTTTGTATCATTTGCAGATGTCAAAACAAGCATGAAAGTCGCATCGATGGAAGACGCTGAAAAATTGCAAAAAGATACATGTACAGGCAAGGTTTTTCCAGTGAGCAGTGGAGGATATATATAACATCATAGTTGCTTCTCTTTAAGGCCGTGTTAGTGGCATTTCTTCCCTAGTGCTGTAAATGTCTGTTTTACGGTGGTGTTTATGTTGTGCCAGGCACCGTGCGTGGTCTGCCATTGCAATCCAATGTCTGCTCTAATTTTCCCCATGTCGTGTAGATCTGTAGAAGTTACTGCAACTTGTTGCAAGTGTTGCAACTTATGTTCATGTTTTCGCTACTTCAATCATTTTTTTTAATCAGTCAATAAAAGTTAGTTTATTACGTGGTTTAAAGATGATATACACAGATAACCTAGTCAGTACCCGATTAGCCAGGCTGTGGTTCGTACGTTGAACTATGTGCGGTCAGCAGTAACAAGCTAGTTGATCAGGCCTGATCCACCGGAAGGACTGGTCAAGGATTGGGCCGAGGGGGCGTTGACCCCCGGAACACCTTCCAGGTAGCACATAAAGGGAGAACAAAAATCCAAACAAGTCCACAATACCGTGGCTGGAACAATTCACGACTTACCCACAATTGGGAAAACTAAATTTTGTGAAATCATTCCCCAGTTGTGGCTTGATAATGGTTCAGAACTGCTCGAAACGTCGCTGAAAGTCTTCAATTTGTGGGTTTGTGAATTGTTCTTGCCCTCTGTATTATTCCTGCTATTGCAGCTGCTGCAGTTGTTGCTATTGCTGCAGCTGTTGCTGTTGCTACAGCTACTACTGCTGCTGTTGCTACTGTTGCTACAGCTACTACTGTTGCTGTTGCTACAGCTGCTACTGTAGCTGTTGCTACTACTGTTGCTGTTGCTACAGCTACTACTGTTGCTGTTGCTACTGTTGCTACAGCTACTACTGTTGCTGTTGCTACAGCTGCTACTGTAGCTGTTGCTACAGCTGCTACTGTAGCTGTTGCTAGTGCTGTTGCTGCAGCTGTTGCTACAGCTACTGCTGTTGCTACAGCTGCTACTGTTGCTGTTGCTACAGCTGCTGCTGTTGCTACAGCTGCTACTGTTGCTGTTGCTACAGCTGCTACTGTTGCTGTTGCTACAGCTGCTGCTGTTGCTGCTGCTGTTGCTGCAGCTGTTGCTACTACTGTTGCTGTTGCTGCAGCTGTTGCTACAGCTACTACTGTTGCTGTTGCTGCTACTGTTGCTGTTGCTGCTACTGTTGCTGTTGCTGCTACTGTTGCTGTTGCTGCTACTGTTGCTGTTGCTGCTACTGTTGCTGTTGCTACTGTTGCTGTTGCTACAGCTACTACTGTTGCTGTTGATACAGCTACTACTGTTGCTGTTGATACAGCTGCTACTGTTGCTGTTGCTACAGCTGCTACTGTTGCTGTTGCTACAGGTGCTACTGTTGCTGTTGCTACAGGTGCTACTGTTGCTGTTGCTACAGGTGCTACTGTTGCTGTTGCTACAGGTGCTACTGTTGCTGTTGCTACAGCTACTACTGTTGCTGTTGCTACAGCTACTACTGTTGCTGTTGCTACAGCTACTACTGTTGCTGCAGCTGTTGCTACAGGTGCTGCTGTTGCTACAGCTACTACTGTTGCTGTTGCTACAGCTACTACTGTTGCTGTTGCTACAGCTGTTAATTAATGCTGGCTTGACCTCACTTTCACCCAGACGGGTCACTGTGATGGTCCCCGTCAAGGATGCTGTCTTACAGCTTTTGATCCAAGGAACTGGAGCTATTCTCCCTTTCCTCTGATCAAACTTGATTGCCTCGCATTTTCCAGGTGCTGTACGACCCCTACGGGTTAGCGCTTCCTCCTTGTATATGATTATGCAGATCTTTTACGAGTATAGGAAATTGTTCACAGTGTCAGGTTTGATCTGAGGAGAAGATAGCTGTAATTCCTCGGATCAGGAACCCTTCATTAGCATCAACTCGTTACAAGAGTAGTTGTTGAACAACCACGATTTTAGCAAGAGCTGGTAGTTGGTGATTGTGATAGATCTGATAGTGATGGTGTATAGTAAAGAGTAACTTGGTTGTTAGTGTGTAGTGGTGACTGTGATGGTGGTGGTGAGGTGGTAATGATTAGTGGTGGTTGTGGTGGGATAATTATGGTTTGTGGCGATTGTGGTAGTAGGATGGTGGCTTATGGTGAGACAGTAGTTGATAATGGCAGGGGGTAATTTTGTTAGTGGTGGTAATGTGGTTGATTGTGGTGGAACGATAATGGTTATTAATAGTATGCTAGTAGTTGGTGGTTGCTGGTGGTGATGTGGAAGGATAGTGGTTGATGGTGGTAGGATTAGCGGTTAATTCATGGCAACTTGTCCTGATAACAATCTTGGCCACAGCTGCTGGACCACCTAATATGGCACCACCCAACGTGTCCTCCTTCTCTCCCTCCTCCATCATTCTATAATCCTTCCTTGCAAATCATAAGCTCTTTCTGGCATCCCCAGATGTGTCTTGCACACACCTGACACCCTTTGACGCCTGGCATCCCTCTTCTTACACTTGGCACTCCTTGACACACGCCTGACACCCCTTAGGACACACCTTATATGTCTTGGTGCACTCTTGACATTCCTTTCTGGCCACACCTGACACTCTTTGACACGTCAGGCACCATTTGGTATACGTCTGGCATCCCTTGGGACTTCTGGCACCCCTCTGACCCTCTGACTTACCAGGAACCCTTTGATACCCTTTACACACCTGCCAGCTAGTGACACATCTGGCACCCTTTGGCACGCATCTGGCACCCTTTGGCACATTTTGTCAAGCATTTATCACCTATTGACACTATTCCTCACATTTCTTGCCTCCCGAATGTCTCATTTGACAAGTGCTCTTGACGTTTTCCCCTCGCCTGGTTTACTTCAGGCTACTAATTTCTCTCTCTCTCTCTCTCTCTCTCTCTCTCTCTCTCTCTCTCTCTCTCTCTCTCTCTAAGCGCTAAGGTTATTGGGGTTTGAATAAATGGTTTACAAAACAGATAAATTGATAAATAAGACACGTGCAATATTAGGGTATCTTTATTCTGGAAGTTTCTCGCCAGCCAGTGGCTTCTTCAGTCCAATGCAGAGAAAAGCGGAAGATGAGGAAATCAGTCCCTCAGCCTGGAGTCGATGTGTTCAGTCCAGAACACACACACACTATCAAATATTGGTTTTAAAAAACCCATTTCAGACAAAATTGAAAAATACTGAAAACTCTGAGTTTAATTAGCCCTTAAATACTCTAACACAACCTGATGATCCAACCTGTACACTCAGCTACAGTGTACCGTTGCTTTGCCGTCTCTTAATTAAGGCAGAAGCTGTTAGGCTGACAGAATATTGTGTCGACACCCAAAATGTCAGTGGGTGCCTGCATAATGCACTCCAGAGTCGAGTTATGTTCGGGTAACTGGTCCCTGTTTATGATATTCTCTTCTTTATTAACATTTTCTGGATAGAGATCTGTCTGTCATCACCCCTCCTCCTGCTGCTGCTGCTGCTGCTGCTGCTGCAACTACTACTACTACTACTACTACTACTACTACTGCTACTACTGCTACTGCTACTGCTATTACTACTGCCTTCTGTTAGCTGATTACGTCTCTACAGGTAGTGAAGGGTGAAGAGAACGTAATGTCTTTTTAAGACTTACTTGCCGCGAGTTCAATCCCCACCCGTACCGTGGTTTGTGATATCTTTTTAAAGAGAATGGGAATGAGAGAGAATGAGAATAAGAGAATGTATCTGGAAATAGTCACGCTGTGATGGATAATGTGGGCCAGCAGGTCACCACTAGCTACAGTCTGATTAACCAGGCAAACACTTAGGCAAGCCTGGCCCCTGCTAAGGATGGGAACTCCAGACTGGTCACAGGTAGATCCCGGGTGAGTCTTTTTTAACCTGTAAATCGTTAAAGGAATCCCCGCTCCAGCAACCTGGTCCCAGACTGGTCACCCAGTTCATGACCTGATCATTTATGCTGTTGGTGGCCGCTGAGTGATGTGGCTTTTCCACCAGCATCACGACAAAGCGTCACGGAGAATAATGACACGACGAAGCGTCACGGACCTGGAGACAGAGGTCGTTCTCCCATAACTGTCGTCACACACCTTGTTCTAGTTTTCCCAAATCACAGACCTACCATAACTGTACGCTGATAAGACACAATACGCGGCTTACGGCATTTTACTGAGAAGACGTTTCGCCCGCCAGGGACTTTACTAATTCTCACCCATTGATGAAGTCCGTGATGAGAGAAACATCTCATTTAAATGCCATAAACTGCATGTGTAAACATACTGTCTGTATATAACACCAGTGATATACAGAATTATCCTTCTCGACCTATTCTCGTTCTAGTTTTTTTTCTTCACTATTTTCTAGTAGTTTGGGCTGAAGTAATTTAAGTTAGATCTGCATAGGTAACGTTACATAATCTATTAAAACGATAGAATTAGATAAGGTTCGTCAGGAAACAGGATAAGTGTTTCATGACGCGGGTCTTAGTCATATGATGACCCAGCAGCTGGAGCTTTTGGCCATCTGACTGAGGCCTTCCGCTGGCTTACCCCTCCACCCCTTCAAAAATTATGGTCGATTATCACTAGCAGTTACCCTCAGAGTATATCATGTAAGTTTTTGATCGTATTATTATTATTATTATAATCAAGGGGAAGCGCTAAACCCGTAGGATTATACAGCGCCTGGGAGGGATGTGGAAGGCATTCAGGCTTAATTCGGGGAACTGGAGCACAGATCCAATTCCCTAAATCAAGAGCCCCTCACCAACATCAAGGAACCTTCCCTGAGGGGTTTTGATCGTAGAAAAAATATATAAAAGTTTAAATTATTAATCACATATATCGTGTCATCTTTCAAGCTTAAATAGCCATAATATTGATCATAAGCTTAAAAAAAAACTTAGTGATACTTAAAACGAAGTTCAAAGTCGAGGTTAGAGCATCAAGGTCAACTTAAAACAACCAATTTGAGAATTCCAATTTGTTGGGTAGTGTCATCACTTGGACTTAACAGTTGTGCACACTGGTAGTGCCTTCGATTCTCAATTGAAGGTTCCAGGTTCGATCTTGACCGGGGGGGGGGGAAGGATATGTTCCCTTGCACATGTTGCCTGTGTTCACCTTGCACTGAATAATTTCTCAGGTGTTGATCATCTGTTGTGTGTAGCATCCTGTAAATAAGCTAACATTTCTTAGAATGTAAATGAGCTAAGATAGCGGCTCGTAGTATGTAAATGAGTTGAGCTAAGATGACATCTCTTCCCATGTAAATTCAAGAGTGCAAGAAAAATTCTCCCGGGCATACTTAAAGATGAAAGTTAAGACACATGTGCAACATCTGGATATCTTTATTGTAGACGTTTCGCCATCCAGTGGCTTTATCAATACAGATTCTAGGACATAATAGGAAGACAGTAGAACTATATACAAAAGATGAGGTAATCAGTCCCTCGGCCTTGGAGTTAGTGTTCATAGCATCGTGGTGGAGGAGAATCTGGAGCAAAGACAAGAAGACTGGCGGTTATATAGGCGTCAGTGGTATTTTATACCTTTCTTGCACATACTTAAAGTTCCAAACAAGAACACGAGTTTCAGTATCATTTATGTTCTGGCTCGTTTATTGGCGCTATCAGTATTGATGAGGTCTTGTAAACAAACAAGCATTTGTACACATCTAGCAAGGCTAGCTATCAACCTTAAAAAGTCTGGTGCAGGACAGGCAAGCAAGGAGAGGTGGGTAGGAAAATGAGGGAGGGAGTATCAGGCAGGAATTGAGGGGGGATGTGTATTAGGGTCGCCAGTCTTGTCCCGGTCCGGGTCTCTTCTAGATGGTGACCCGGTGAGGAAAGACCGGGACAGGAACAGGGAGGAGAGAGAGTATTTTAGGAAGGGAAGAGGGAGATAGGTAAAGGAAAGGAGGAGATGCATACAGCGAAAACATAAGTTATTTATGAAATAGGAAGGGATAGATAAGGATGAAAGAGAAATATAAGATAGGCAGATAGGTAAAGGTAAGAGGGGGAGAGCGGTAATGCCATACTAAATGTTAATGCTCGCCATATATGACAACCGTGTTTGATTTTACTCTCCATGATGTTATAAGTTAGTTATACCTCATGGCGAGCCTTGTCTCATTATCCGCACAACCTCTCCATCCATTCATCAATTCCTCATCCCCCCTTTCTCCCCTCTCTCATTAAACAAGTGGACAGGTAAGAAATAAACAACGTCGATAATATGCGTGTACGTGTGCATACGCACGTACATGTACATGGACACACTCCTATTTGAAAGAGATGAATAATCTATTGCCTCCTGCGCCTCACAAATTAGCAGCAAACTTTCCGAAGCACGAAAAAAAATTCTGGTTATAGAAGTATCAGAGGATCTCACGTTCAAGGATCCCAACAATATTAATGATATTTCCACCAGGGAAAAAGACTGAATAGCTAGTACATTAAGGACATGAGATGCTTGGTTGTTCTCCCGAAATGCATGAGATGCTAGGTTGTTCTCCCGAAATGCATGAGATGTTAGGTTGTTCTCCCGAAATGCATGAGATGCTAGGTTGTTCTCCCGAAATGCATGAGATGCTAGGTTGTTCTCCCGAAATGCATGAGATGTTAGGTTGTTCTCCCGAAATGCATGAGATGCTAGGTTGTTCTCCCGAAATGCATGAGATGCTAGGTTGTTCTCCCGAAATGCATGAGATGCTAGGTTGTTCTCCCGAAATGCATGAGATGCTAGGTTGTTCTCCCGAAATGCATGAGATGCTAGGTTGTTCTCCCGAAATGCATGAGATGCTAGGTTGTTCTCCCGAAATGCATGAGATGCTAGGTTGTTCTCCCGAAATGCATGAGATGCTAGGTTGTTCTCCCGAAATACAAAGCTTGTTAGTGGTTTTCGTTTGTGCTCAATAATATTACGTGTAAACTACATTTTGTAATACTGCAGAAACGAATAGTTTGTTCAAGTAGGCTGTTGCTGTTAGCGGCCCCTTCTGTCCCCCACAGCCATCTCAACCTGCTTGATCTGGTTGTAGATTTGAGTACAGAGAACACACACGTCACTTGTCACTGCATGTAACGTAGCACTACACTGATCAGTGTCTCACTGCTTCTTGGGACACTGTCAGTCACAACTCGGAAGAAAGTAGATACTGCCTCTCCCAAACACTGTAAACTGTTTTTCGTGACAGTCACGTCAGTGACCTGACGTGACCTTGACTGTCTCCTTGCCTCCCTCTTTCTCATTGGAAATATAAACACGTCGATAAAGGGTCGCATTATACTGCATATGTGTTTATATTTCCATTGTGTCGGTATTTTATACCATTTATTTCCATCCTCTCTCTCATTACTTGACCTTGGCTCTTCCACCTCATGACCTGACCTCTGACTTTCTCCCATGTTCGTTCTCTCTCCACCTAATAATGGTTCAGGACTGACTCGAAGCATCGTCCAGTTAGGTAGTTATGAAGTGTGCCAACCACCCTATTGACTTGTTCTTCATCCTTCCTGAAACCAGGACATCCTGCTCTTTATATATTGGAGCCAGAAGAGAGAGGTAGCAGTTGATGGAATCATCACAGGTGGGCAGGGCCACTAATAGAAGTAGTTCCAATGCGTAGATTTCTGCCCAATCTAAACTGCAACAACAAAAATAATTTATGATTATTTTATGTATATCTGTGGTAGAGTAATCTATATATACAGACAGTTAAGAACTAATAAGTAATATGTAGGCCTACTGCAAATATTATTATAATGGGGAACGCTAAACCCGTAGGGATTATACAGCACCTCTGGGGGGGGAGGATAGAAGGCATTCAGGCTTAGTTCAGGGAATTGGAGCACAGATGCAATTCCCTAGATCAAGTGCCCTTCACCAGCATCAAGGAACTTCCCTTGAAGGGGGAGACCTGTTGCAGTGCTCATCCATCCCTATGTATATTGGGTGGTTGCTTGACATAGCCAAACACATCGCCAGTATTGTATACCATTAATGTAATGTTTGACGCATCAAAACCATGGCATGTTGGTACAGGGGAAGTTTTCTCCGACTCTAATTCTTGCAAGTTCGCGGTGTTGTCCCGGCCTGGGTCTTCTCCAGATGGTGACCCAGCTTCCAAGTCTACTGCAAACATTTGTGAAGCATAACCTACCTCCACTAGTTGATCCCACTTACCTATGACATCATCTCCAACTGTTACACCTCGCTTGCTTTCCAGTATAGGTCTGATTTCCATCCCTCTGCTTTAGGTTATATGATTGACCACTTTCTATCAAAATAGAAGAATTGATCATTACAAAAAATTACCTCTCCATTTTATGTAGTCTCCAGTGTTGTACTCGCCTGTATGTTACTGTAGAAGCCCGTGCAGGTGGATCTTTTGGCATTAAAGATAAATGCTGCAAATTTCTTACTATTGCTGCCTAAAGCTTTAGTACCCCAAAGCTCCTTGATTAATTTAGAAGATGGAATGAAGTTACATTGTGCTTGTCTGTCATAATATTGTCTTAAACTGACCTTGTTTGGTATAGTTTGCAAAAAGTAGCTCGTGACTCTCAACCGAAGGTCCTGGGTTCACTCCTGGGGAAGGTAGAGACATTAGGCTTATTTCCTTCTGCTGCCGTTGTTCACCCAGCAGTGAGTAGTTACCTGGATGATAGCATGATAAATACCTGAAGGACACCTGAAGTATGTTTTCGGGGGGCCAACGCCCCTGCAGTCCTGTCCCAGACCAGGTCTGGTAGTTCAAGGACCGATCAACCGGGTTCTTACTGCTGAGCGAACAAACTCCAACATACAAACCACAGCCTTGCTGATCAAGAAAAACTTGTGAAGTTCTCTACTGAAAACAGTTAGGGGTCTGTTGGTAATCCCCTAATGAACGGCGTGAGGCTGTTGTATCGTACACTTATTGTGTTCTTTTAGTGTACCTGTGGCACTGCTTTTCACTGAAGGTATACTGTACAGTCTATGAAAGTGATTTTTGTGTTCATTTTTGGGGAATAGTCCCTCTAGGAGTTTCCATGTGTTAATTATAATGTATATTTCTTGCCTACATTCTAAGGAGTACAGGTCAAGGGTCTTCAAAACGATCTGGGTAATTTAGGTGCTTTACTGAATGTGTACATGGAGCAAAGATTCTCTGTACATTCTCCAGATATACATCATCACCTGCTTCATAAGATTCTGTTAAAGTACAATATTATTTCAACCTAGAGAAAACAAGTAACTTAAGAGGACTGGCTTGGCATCACCTATTTTGAAGAATCTTATTACCCATCCTATAATTTTTTCTTGCTGTTGTGGTAAAGACGCTTACAATCCTGGAATGTGAGATGATCCGACATTATCACTAAGTCCTGAATGTTATTTTTCACTGAGTGGTTAGTTTTATACCCCTTTCTAGTTTTTTAATTTCCAAATTTTTCCCCAGATGGAGTCACTGAAAGTTGTCCTTACTGAACATCATACTGGTTTCTGTCTTCCGTAGAATATTTAAGGCAAATGGTAGGAGTCTCGTGCATTTCCTTCTCACCATAATTGTACTGAGTTGTCCATTAACTTCTGTGTTAACCTCAAGAAAAATTAATTTAAGAGTTAACAAGGCTGCCAAGATTCTCATCCTTGTGGAAGCAGTATATTATTATTTATGGTGAAGTGCTGAACCTTTAGGGGTCATCCAGTGCCTGGGAGGCAATCAGGTTTGATCCAAAGAGGGCAGGACAGCTCTAATTCCTTGCAGCAAGAGCCCATTGCAAGCACCACTTACTGTCATCCTCTCCCCCATGAAGTATGGAAGGACTGTAATGTGATATTTTTCCCCCCTAAGTGTTTGAAGATTTCTGTAAAAGAAATTAAATGGGATTTCATTATATTAATGGTACACGGTACTGACAAGTTGATGAATAAGACGCATGTGCCAACACCAGGTGTTGCACATTAGACTACATGGTACCTTAGTCAGGGACCCATGAAGTTTCAGTGAGCTTGATGCCACTCACCTGTAAACTAAACTTAGTCTTAATCTTGGTGACTGGACGATGTATCGTTGATGTACGTAAAGGGAGAGAAGCTGTAAAGAAAACTTTCAGTGAGCACAACATTGTCCCAATACAAGTTTGTCTCAACACAACTTGTTCTGCAACTTGCATCTTTGTCCTCATTGACTACATTGTACCTTAGTCAGGGACCCATGAAGTTTCAGTGAGCTTGATGCCACTCACCTGTAAACTAAACTTAGTCTTAATCTGGGTGACTGGACGATGTATCGTTGATGTACGTAAAGGGAGAGAAGCTGTAAAGAAAACTTTCAGTGAGCACAACATTGTCCCAATACAAGTTTGTCTCAACACAACTTGTTCTGCAACTTGCATCTTTGTCCTCATTGACTACATTGGGTTTAAGGATTAGGATTCAGTATCATAGCAACGTGTTTTCCTTGCAGGCGGCCGTCGATGCATTGGAAAGTTCTTATTGCATGTAAAAGGGAACTTAAATCCATACTAAACCTGACATATGTATTATTCTCTCTGTTTGGCAGTAGTGCCTTTCACCTGAACCTGACCTTTGACCTGAACAGCTGTGCAACCTGGTCAACTTTGCAACTGTTGCCTCGCCCCTCTGAGAACACCAGGCCGTTGTCCCAATTAACCTCACGTTAATGTAAATCATTATTTCTGACTGGAATTTGGAGAGGTGGGACATGGGCGAGGTAGTCAGGGGGCTCGTTAGTGGGGTAGAATGTGCTGGGTATGGAACATGTGTGAGGGAGGAAGGGAGGGGTGAAATAGGGAGGGAGGGAGAGTGAGGTAAGTGAATGGGTGAGGAACAAGTAGCAGAGATCGTGTAGCAAGAGTTAGGCAGCTAGATATTGCTTGCATATTAGCGCTAGCAATATCCTCCCACTTGTTTCTCATCTGTCACTTATCATCCTTACTCGGCCACCTGTTTTTAATTCATTTTGTATCCATACTCAGTATACCCAAAAGTATACCCATAAATCTTTTATGCTCTAGCAAATTAACCTTGTTTTACAGTAAGTTATACTGACAAGTTTATTTTAGCATGATACACGTTTGTACAAAGGAGTGTAACAATTTGGTGAACATGCCAAAAGCCCCTTTATATGCAGAGCTTTAAGGCTAACTTAAGACTAACTTAAGATTAATAAGGCAACAACAGTGCTGTAATTTTACGTATGGTCATTAGGCAAGTTACAGTGAATATAAGAAAATTGAATATTCAACTAATTCATGCTATATGGCTTTAGTAAGTTCAGTAGAGAATAATTCCAGTTTTGATATGGTTTATAAAAAATACAGTATTACAGTTTAGCACAACTTGAAACAATGAAATTGAAGCATTTCTATGTTTGAAGTAATGAGTAAATGGTTGAGCAATCATCAAGCACTAGTATTTGCACCTAGTATCACTAGGTACAAATAGTGAGGAAAGGATAAAGTAGAGAGTATTATTATGAAAGTAGTGCTGTTTGAGGTTCTTAGTAACGCATCTTAGAATGTCAGTTGATTTTGGTACCTTTATTATGTGCTGAATGTGGATGTTAAATTTCAAGTTGCTGCCAGTATACAAACTTAAACATTTTCCTTCATTCTGTCTTGCAGTTTGAGAACTGTTCATCATACATTTAGTTAGACATTTGCAACTCCATTCCCAAACATCTTGTAGGTCTTATTAATGTTAAAGAGTGAGTTTATTGGCAGTCATCCAGGTAAATATCTTTGAGCTCTTCGCTGACCGTATTATTGAGAGAGTTCAGATATGGGTGGGAAATAACAAAAGTTGTCTGTAAACAGTATTTGTTCAGTAATGCTTAGAATTCCTCTGCTCTATTCAAAAGGTCCTTAACTTGCATAAAAACTATAAATCGGGTGTTTTCAGCCTGGACAAGTCATTCTGGGTGTATCCAACCGAGACGAGTGTTATTCTGAATGTTTCCAGCCTGGACGAGTGTTATTCTGGGTATTTTCAGCCTTGCCGAGTATCATTTTGGGCGTTTTCAGCCTTGTCGAGTGTCATCCTGAGTTTTTTCAGCCTAGAGGAGTATCATTCTAAGCATTTCCTGCCTGGATGAGCATCATTCTTGGTGCTTCCAGCCTGGACGAGTGCCATTCTGGGCGTTTCCAGCCTGGACGAGTGTCATTCTGGGCGTTTCCAGCCTGGACGAGTGTCATTCCGGGCGTTTCCAGCCTGGACGAGTGTCATTCCGGGCGTTTCCAGCCTGGACGAGTGTCATTCCGGGCGTTTCCAGCCTGGACGAGCTTCATTCTGGGTGTTTCCAGCCTGGACGAGTGTCATTCTGGGCGTTTCCAGCCTGGACGAGTGTCATTCCGGGCGTTTCCAGCCTGGACGAGTGTCATTCCGGGCGTTTCCAGCCTGGACGAGTGTCATTCTGGGCGTTTCCAGCCTGGACGAGTGTCATTCTGGGCGTTTCCAGCCTGGACGAGTGTCATTCTGGGCGTTTCCAGCCTGGACGAGTGTCATTCTGGGCGTTTCCAGCCTGGACGAGTGTCATTCTGGGCGTTTCCAGCCTGGACGAGTGTCATTCTGGGCGTTTCCTGCCTGGACGAGTGTCATTCTGGGCGTTTCCAGCCAGGACGAGTGTCATTCCGGGCATTTCCAGCCTGGACGAGTGTCATTCCGGGCGTTTCCAGCCTGGACGAGTGTCATTCCGGGCGTTTCCAGCCTGGACGAGTGTCATTCCGGGCGTTTCCAGCCTGGACGAGTGTCATTCCGGGCGTTTCCAGCCTGGACGAGTGTCATTCCGGGCGTTTCCAGCCTGGACGAGTGTCATTCCGGGCGTTTCCAGCCTGGACGAGTGTCATTCCGGGCGTTTCCAGCCTGGACGAGTGTCATTCCGGGCGTTTCCAGCCTGGACGAGTGTCATTCCGGGCGTTTCCAGCCTGGACGAGTGTCATTCCGGGCGTTTCCAGCCTGGACGAGTGTCATTCCGGGCGTTTCCAGCCTGGACGAGTGTCATTCCGGGCGTTTCCAGCCTGGACGAGTGTCATTCCGGGCGTTTCCAGCCTGGACGAGTGTCATTCCGGGCGTTTCCAGCCTGGACGAGTGTCATTCCGGGCGTTTCCAGCCTGGACGAGTGTCATTCCGGGCGTTTCCAGCCTGGACGAGTGTCATTCCGGGCGTTTCCAGCCTGGACGAGTGTCATTCCGGGCGTTTCCAGCCTGGACGAGTGTCATTCCGGGCGTTTCCAGCCTGGACGAGTGTCATTCCGGGCGTTTCCAGCCTGGACGAGTGTCATTCCGGGCGTTTCCAGCCTGGACGAGTGTCATTCCGGGCGTTTCCAGCCTGGACGAGTGTCATTCCGGGCGTTTCCAGCCTGGACGAGTGTCATTCCGGGCGTTTCCAGCCTGGACGAGTGTCATTCCGGGCGTTTCCAGCCTGGACGAGTGTCATTCCGGGCGTTTCCAGCCTGGACGAGTGTCATTCCGGGCGTTTCCAGCCTGGACGAGTGTCATTCCGGGCGTTTCCAGCCTGGACGAGTGTCATTCCGGGCGTTTCCAGCCTGGACGAGTGTCATTCCGGGCGTTTCCAGCCTGGACGAGTGTCATTCCGGGCGTTTCCAGCCTGGACGAGTGTCATTCCGGGCGTTTCCAGCCTGGACGAGTGTCATTCCGGGCGTTTCCAGCCTGGACGAGTGTCATTCCGGGCGTTTCCAGCCTGGACGAGTGTCATTCCGGGCGTTTCCAGCCTGGACGAGTGTCATTCCGGGCGTTTCCAGCCTGGACGAGTGTCATTCCGGGCGTTTCCAGCCTGGACGAGTGTCATTCCGGGCGTTTCCAGCCTGGACGAGTGTCATTCCGGGCGTTTCCAGCCTGGACGAGTGTCATTCCGGGCGTTTCCAGCCTGGACGAGTGTCATTCCGGGCGTTTCCAGCCTGGACGAGTGTCATTCCGGGCGTTTCCAGCCTGGACGAGTGTCATTCCGGGCGTTTCCAGCCTGGACGAGTGTCATTCCGGGCGTTTCCAGCCTGGACGAGTGTCATTCCGGGCGTTTCCAGCCTGGACGAGTGTCATTCCGGGCGTTTCCAGCCTGGACGAGTGTCATTCCGGGCGTTTCCAGCCTGGACGAGTGTCATTCCGGGCGTTTCCAGCCTGGACGAGTGTCATTCCGGGCGTTTCCAGCCTGGACGAGTGTCATTCCGGGCATTTCCAGCCTGGACGAGTGTCATTCCGGGCGTTTCCAGCCTGGACGAGTGTCATTCCGGGCGTTTCCAGCCTGGACGAGTGTCATTCCGGGCGTTTCCAGCCTGGACGAGTGTCATTCCGGGCGTTTCCAGCCTGGACGAGTGTCATTCCGGGCGTTTCCAGCCTGGACGAGTGTCATTCCGGGCGTTTCCAGCCTGGACGAGTGTCATTCCGGGCGTTTCCAGCCTGGACGAGTGTCATTCCGGGCGTTTCCAGCCTGGACGAGTGTCATTCCGGGCGTTTCCAGCCTGGACGAGTGTCATTCCGGGCGTTTCCAGCCTGGACGAGTGTCATTCCGGGCGTTTCCAGCCTGGACGAGTGTCATTCCGGGCGTTTCCAGCCTGGACGAGTGTCATTCCGGGCGTTTCCAGCCTGGACGAGTGTCATTCCGGGCGTTTCCAGTCTGGACGAGTGTCGTTCCTGGCATGTCCAAGCTGGACAAGTGTCGTTCCTGGCATTTAGAGTAGAATACACCAAGGGGCAAGAAGGCTGCTTTTATCTTTAGTGTTTCTAATTTGAGTACAGTGGTAACCCCCCTATCCACACGGGTTATGTTGCAATACCTACCATGGATAGTAGCAAACCCTGTATACAAGTTGCTTTTTCTAAATGTACATACCAATGATAGTTTAACTGATAAATTATGCACAATAACACACCATCAACATTTAATAATAAAATACACACCACTGCTGCTGCTGAGTAGACGACATATTCTGGCAGCACCTGTATGTGCTTGTTTGCTGCCAATCCAATTTTCAGCATATATTTTCAATTTGTTTGTTGACCGATCATAATAAAACTTTATATGACCATGTTTTATGCGCTCTTATTCAAACAGTAAAAACAAGGTTAATGAAATCAGATGATAAAATAAAAATGAAACCTCAAATTGCAACCTGCTTAATATTTTTGGGCAGAGGTAAACTGCAGATAACTGATAACATGGAAACCTAATCCATAGATACAGGATTCTACTGTACCTTACTGCTTGATGACAATATTCTATTGTCATCAAGGTGAGAGAGGATGCATGGGAAAGCCTTCTAACGCCTAATGACCCTGTTCACCTAGCTGCAAATAGATACCCGTTTTTCAGGCGACTATTGCGAGTTTTATCATGGAAGGCCCTAAGGATCCAATGCCAAAAAGGCAGACTGTTTGTTGCTTATGCTACTCCAAAGGGGTATTAATGCTGCAGAATTAATACCATTACCTGCTGGTTCTGGGGTATATCCTCCCCATGGCCTAGTCTCAGACTAGGTCCTTTAGGTCGGAAAGAAATTATTACAGGATTACTATACATTAATGCAAATACAGTAGGACCACCATATCCATGGGTCCATTTTCTGCGGTTTCAGTTATCTGCTGTTCACTCTGGCCCAAAACTAACATTTAATTTTCCTTAATAATGTCCCCAAAGTGCATAAGCAGTGATGATGACAGTTCTTCAAAGCCTAAGAGAATCCATAAGGTGATTCCCATCAGTGAAAAAGTGCTAATTCTCAACTTATTGTGCATAATTTATCAATTAAGCTTTATCATAGGTATATATGTAAAAAACAATTTGTATATAGGGTTCGCTACTATCTGTGGCTTTGGGTATCCGTTGTAGGTCTTGAAATGTATCCCCTACAGATACGGGGGTCCTACAGATGTTTATTTCCATATGGTACAAAAATACAGTGGACCCCCCGGTTCACGTTATTAATCTGTTCCTGAGAGCTCATCGTAAAGCAAAATTATCGGAAAGCGAATCAATTTTCCCCATAAGAAATAATGGAAATCAAATTAATCCATGCAAGACACCCAAAAGTATGAAAAAAGAACTTTTACCACATGAAATATTAAGTTTAATGCAATAGAATAATTACAATAACAATAATAACAATAGAATAATCACAATAGAATAATTGACACTTACCTTTAATGAAGATCTGGTGATGATTGATGGGATGGGAGGAGGGGAGAGTGTCAGAGTTTTTAATGTTTAGAAGGGGAATCCCCCTCCATTAGGACTTGAGGTAGCAAGTCCTTTTCTGGGGTTACTTCCCTTCTTCTTTTACTGCCACTAGGACCAGCTTGAGTCACTGGACTTCTGTCGCACAACATATCTTGAATTCAACTCCTTGAATTCATGCACATATTTTTCAGCTGCCTTTTGGTCTGAACTGGCAGCCTCACCATGCCTAATCACACTATGTATGCCACTACGATTCCTAAATCTTTCAAACCAACCTTTGCTGGCCTCAAATTCACTCGTATCACCACTAGTTGCAGGCATTTTTCTAATTAAATTCTCGTGCAACTGCCTAGCCTTTTTACAAATGATCGCTTGAGAGATGCTATCTCCTGCTATCTGTTTTTCATTTATCCACACCAATAACAGTCTCTCAACATTTTCTAACACTTGCGATCGCTGTTTTGTAATCACAGTTGCACCTTTTGCAAGAACAGCTTCCTTGATTGCCGTTTTCCTGCTCACTATAGTAGAGATGGTTGATTGGGGTTTACTATACAACTTGGCCAGGTCCGACACACGCACTCCACTTTCATACTTTGCAATTATCTCTTTCTTCATTTCAATAGTCATTAGCACCCTTGGTCTCGATGGGTTGGCACTAGAAGCTTTCTTGGGGCCCATGGTGACATATTTTGCAGAAACAAGCACCAAAAACAGTGATAATATGGATAATATGGAATGTACCGAATGCATCCTTAGATGCGCGCACACTGGCTGGCTTGTAAACACTGGCACACATGGGGCAGTTCAGGCCACACATGGACACGTCTCGTATGAATCGTATTGCATACCCCGTTTTGTAATGGGAACCGAGGAAAATTTTTTGCGATATAATGCTTCGGATACTGGATTTATCGGATACCGATGACTTCGCGAACCGGGGGTCCACTGTAATGTAGTTTACGTGTAATTAAACATTGGTAGGCACAGATGTCACTAGTATACAGTGCAATGCATTTCAGGCAAGCGATCATTAAACTCTTATAAAACTCCTCAATATACTTAGTGGAATTGCAATACAGTTTAAAAATGCATGACCAACGGACAGTGGAGAAACCACTGTCCTTAGTGATTCAGTCTTTTTTTCACTTGTCAATACATATAATGAAGATTTATAGGAAACTAGTGAATTACGTAAGTCATCCAAAATACTGCATAATATGGGCTTGTCTTAAACTTCTAAGCCCAATTAATGTAACATTTATTGATGCACTTGTAATTGGTATACAGTGGAACCTCAGTTTTCATGATTAATCAGTTCAAAAAAGTCTGACAAAAGCCGAATCGTATGAAAACTAAAGCAATATTTCCCATAAGAAAATATGTAAATCCAATTAATCCATTCCAAACACACAAAAATATTAACAAAAAATACATTTTAGAGAGAATAACAGAAAACAATGAGAAATAAATATCAACGGCTAATGAAATGGATAACTGAATATTTAACATCACTTTTACTGAAGACTCTTGTTGGTGTATGGAAGATGGCGAGGAAGGGAGAGGGAGGAGAGGTAATTGTTTGAAAGGGGAATCCCTGCCCATAAGGAGTTCAGGTATCAAGGCCCTCTCTGGGGTTACTTCCCTAATTTGTCTTTTACTGGCACTATTACCAGCTGGAGTCACTGGATCCGTCACACAAAAAATCTGTCCAGAGAGGTCTGTTTCTGGCATCTCTTTAAGGTTTGCCTATAATGGGACTATGCATTGTCATTGAACATGTTGCAGACATAGTTTGCAACAGCTTTGTTAGGGTGATATTTCTCCACAAAACTTTGCAACTCATTCCACTTTGCACACATGTCCTTAATCACTGAAGAAGGCACATTCTCCCCTCTCTTCCTCCTCCTCTGAAGCAATTTCCTCAGCTGTAGTCTGTTGCTGTTCCAGCTGAAGGTCTTGCAACTCTTCAGTGGTTAGCTCTTCCCTGTTGTCATCCACTAACTCTTTCACATCCTGGCCACTCACATCCAACCCCATGGAATTCCCCAAAGACACAATAGATTCCACAACAGGCATAGGGTCGTCAGGGTCAGACTCAAACCCTCAAAATCCTTCTCGAGGACACATTCTGGCCACAATTTTCTCCAACCAGAGTTCATCGTCCTGGAAGTCACTCCCTGCCAAGCCTTGTCTATAAGGCTTATGCAATTGAGGATATTGAAGTGATTCCTTCAGAACCCTCTTATTGTCAATTAAGTGTCTGAAGTCACTTCAAAGCGCCTCTGAAACAGTGCTTTGGTGTAGAGAAACAAAGGCAAATTGAATCATGAACGCATGGGATGCTTTGTGTGGCCACTCAATTCCGGGAAATGAGTAGCAGAGTCAAGAGTTTGGTATGGATCATTTTCAACTGTATGAAAACCGAGCGGATGTACAAAAACTGGGACAAAATTTTGACGAAAAAAAAGTCATCGAAACTCAAATTGTACAAAAACTAGGGCATATAAAAAACAAGGTTTGACTGTATAATCATTTTGGGAATATTGTACAGAAATTTAAATTTTCACCTCTTTATCTATTTCCAGGTTGTTGACTGCCTCTATGCCCTGGGAGGACTTGTGAGTATTTTATTTGTTGTGTCTAACATGTTATAAGGACCTAAAAGATTCATTTTTTTTTTAAATTTTAACAGTCATTTTTGTTACAAGGTTTGTACTTATCTAATTGTGATAATATAATGCAATATATAACTTCAGTTTTTTAACAGTTGAAAATAAGATTTTTTTCCCCCCTTTTTTCAGTATTCTTAATATGTTGATTTTTCTTATTACTTTAATGCAGGATATTGCAGAAATTATTTTAGCAAGTGTTTTGCTCGAGAGAAGATTAAATAGCAGTTTTTTTTGGAATACTGTTATGCTCTGAAAAAATTAGGTGATTAATTCATTATTATTCAGTACAGTATTACATTTCCAAATATACTACGGTTCTCTGGAAAAAAAAATTATTTGGAGGCTTCCATATTTTCTTATCTCAAGGCTTTCTGATAGTTAACATTTTTCAGGTTTGGAACTTTTATATTAAAAGTTAACCAATATTTTTCAAGTCATAATACCATGGCTGGAACAATTCACAAATAATCTGCAATTGAGAGGAAACTCATGATGACTTCTGTTTTATTTTGGACTATTGAGTCGAAAGTATAATCTTTTAATTTCACGCTACTTATGAACCATCACTTTGTTAAATTTGTTCTCAGTGGTTCACAAAAAGTAATATCTTATACAGGTTCACATCCCTTTATCTGAAGTTCTGAAATTCAAATGTTCTGAAAACCGAAGTTCTTTTGTGGAGTGCGGAGCATCAGTCATCTCCTTGCTGGGTCACACTGCCACGTGGCGGCGTTGAGAATAATTCTGAAATTCGAAAAAGTCTGAAATTTGAAACAATACAGCCCCCATGGGTTTTGGATAAAGGGATGTGCCCCTGTATATGGTATTTGAAACTCGAGATGAGCTCAAATTGGGAAGATGATTTATTATGCAGGCTTAATTTTGTGCAAAATTCAATCAAGACATGAATATAAGCTGCATAATAAGCTTTCATTAGAAGAGCATTTTACTCTTGGCCTGGTGGCTAAAGCTCCCGCTTCACACACGGAGGGCCCGGGTTCGATTCCCGGCAGGTGGAAGCATTTCGACACGTTTCCTTATACCTGTTGTCCTGTTCACCTAGCAGCAAATAGGTACCTGGGTGTTAGTCGACTGGTGTGGGTCGCATCCTGGGGAACAAGATTAAGGACCCCAATGGAATTAAGTTAGTCCTCGATGACGCACTGACTTTCTTGGGTTATCCTGGGTGGCTAACCCTCCGGGGTTAAAAATCCGAACGAAATCTTATCTTATCAAGACATGTTTATTGCCAATAAATCATCAGTATCATGTTCCTTTATTTATAATTTTCTACAATTATAGTTTGGTATGAATTCAAAGAAAATATTCATTTTTACCTGGGAACCTGTAGTGACAACATCTGAGTCAGCTTGAATTTTCTTTACTTTGAAATCAGTTTACACTTTCTTTTGAAGTAGAAGAAGGTAGATCTTCCATATTTTTTTTTTTATCATTGGTTTCTGCAGTTGAGTTACTAACAAGAAATACCCTAGAATACAGTGGACCCCCGGCTTACGATATTATTTCATTCCAGAAGTATGTTCAGGTGCCATTATTAAATGAATTTGGTCCCATAAGGAATATTGTGAATTAGATTAGTCCATTTCAGACCCCCAAACATACACGTACAAACGCACTTTCATAAATACACTTACATAATTGGTCACATTGGGAGCTGATCGTAAACCGGGGGTCCACTGTATAACCCTAGTCTTTCCCACCCTAACTTAATTATCATTTTGCAGGCCCAAAAAAGGAGTTTCGATGGGCCAGTAATTGGCGTGAAGGTTGCTATGGAGAATAAGAGGAACTTCTCTGAGGAGAAGCTAAAGGAGTCTCACAAGATCATTGGGCTACAGTATGGCAGCAATAAGGGAGCATCACAGGCGGGAATGACTGCATACGGAACTGGGCGGCAAATCATCCCCGGAGGTTAGTTCATTTTATCCAGCTGGAATACAGAAAGTCAACTTACAAACACATTGGCAACCTCCAGCATTTATAATACAGGAAGTCTTCAACTTATGAACACGTTGGAGACCTTCTGTAATGTGTATAATTATGATATAATGCTAGTATACACAGTAATGATATACACAACAGAGAAGATTCTCAGCATGTTTGTAAGTAGATGACTTGCTGTACTGCCTAATTGTTTGAGTCTCCATAGGAGGTGGGGAAGTTAGATCTTAAAATTAAGTGTTCTGTATAATTATTAATGTTTGTAAAAATTCAGTTACTGTTATCAGGATTTATTTCTTGATAGCTCCAAATGTATTGGTGTACGTTGTTTTAGCTCTAGATTGTTCTGTACACAGAAGTGTATAGGGTTATTTTTTTACTTGCAGAGAGAGATTCTCTTCACAAATGGAATTTTCACTGATACATTGGTAATTATCTTACCATCACTCAAGGAAGGTTCCTTGATGCTAGTGAGGGGCTTTTGATCTAAGGAATTGGACATGTGCTCCACTCTTTGAACTGATCCTGGATACCTTCTACTCTCCCAAGCGCTGTATAATCCCTTTGTCATACAGCAATGGTTTCAGGTGCTGTATGACTCCTAGGTGTCATACAGCACCTGGTGTCTGGAGAAAACTAAGCATATTCTTGAAAAAGAGTGCCAGATCAGCCATGCTGTGATGACTTTGTAAACCTACAGGCCACTGTCAGCAACAGCCTGGTTGACCAGTAAAATCTGGTCTCAATCTGAGTTTTGAGAGTAGAGTATCAGAACCCTTGAAATAAGTCACAGGTGCTTCACTGGTATGTAGTGTGGTTGATGTGTGCAGTGCTTGGGTCGTTCCAGTTAAGGTCAGTCACTCGACGAATGAGTGTTTACACAGCCTTGCCCATGTTTAGGATGACCTAAATAAGCCATGGGCTTGAATACAAAGTTGTAGAACTAGCTTTAATTGGGATAATGTTTCATTCTGGGTAGAGCTTAATTCATGAACTCTCACTTGATAAAGCTCAGCAGAGTAAAATGCTCTTCTAATGAAAGCTTATTATGCAGCTTATATTCATGTTTAATGCCAACATTTTCATGTAAGGCATGGGCTTATACTTAGTGCATCATGTGCATACTGTACACTAATCTAAACATATAAGAAATAATGAAATGTTTTGCTTGCTTAAATTATATTTTTAATGATAAAATTTCTCTTTTGTACTTAAACTAGAAAAAAATGTTTCTGGCTGCACACACACTGACATGTGCAACTTTATTATATCTTCCAATTGTTTTATTTAGAAAAAGAAACGCATAAAATATGGTTAAATTATCCTTGACATTTTAGTTTAAACTCGGTGAGGAAGTGAAAAAGAATTCATCCTCTGTATTCCAAGAGACGGCTACATTGCCAGAAGCAAGGTGCTAATAACCCCTTCTCCTGTATAAATTACCAAATGTAAATAAAATTTTTTCTTTATAGGTCACCCTCCCTCGGTGGGATACAGCCGATGCGTTGGAAAAAAAAAATATCCAATTTAAAAAAATATTTCATGTTCTCCACCTGTAGAATCAGAGACATAACACCAGTTTAGCAGTTACATTAATCTCCTAAAGGATTGCTCCATTCTTCAATTATCAATAACTGATTGCTGAAATATGGTGGCACAGACAGGTGGTAAAAAACCCACACACAGCAGAATGAGAACTTTAGTGGTACATCTCATTTTGTCACTTGATGAAGATTCATGTAGGTGAAATGTTGTACTAGTAAAAGTTTCCTTTTATACCCTGGTAACTAGTGAAGAATAAAAGGCACAATACCATGACTGGAACAATATACAAATAACCTGAACATAGGAGAAAGAAACTTACGACGACATTGCAGTCCGACTTGAACCATTAACTAGGCCACTATGTGCGCATACACAACGCGCATCGTTCCAATCATGGTATTGTCTATTTATTCTGTGAGTGACAGTTCCACACATTCCTTAAATTTAATCGCTCATTCTCTCCACACTGTCCATGTATCTTTTCTTATCTTTGTAATTAAAATTTTTAATGTAATGAGCACTTGCAAAAAAGGAATTGCTTGTATAGAGGGGGAGCCTTTCGTCATTCATGAAGAGGTCTTGACCCAAGGAAATGGAACTGATTTGTTTCTACCTTTTCCTTTTGATCAAAGTTAATGGCCTCCTGCCCTATAGAGTTGTTAATTTGTGATGACTTCTCTAATAACACATGGAAAGTAGTAAGAATATGAGCTCTGGTACATGCCTTATAAACTTGAAGGATACTGTGCTGGAGTGAGAAGTATACAAGGAAGCATAAAATATACAGTGAAAGGCACAATAAGAGAAGATCATGTCAGTAACCATGGCCCAAGATTATTCAACCTGCTACCAGCAGATGCCAGAAAAAGAGAAGTTCTCAAGAGGATAACTGGACCACTATCTCTGCAGTGCCAGATCAACAAGACTGTATGGGCCAGTGGTCTGTCAACAGCAAAAACCGAAGTGAATAAGCAATCAACAGAAATTCCTGGAAAAAAAACACTTGTTTACAGTTCAGTACATTTATTAATGCCACTTCTGGCAGGGTGTCATCTTCCATATCTAGTCAGGTGTCCATGGCTTGGTTGGTAACACACTTGCCTCGCACATTGAGTGTGTGAGGTAAGCGTGTTACCATCTGTGGTTCCATCCTGGCAAGGGTGGAAACATTGGGCATGTTTCCTTACACCTGCTGTCCCTGTTCACCTAGGAGTAGATAGGTACCTTGGTGTTAGTTGACTGTCCAAAATTATTTCCAGTGGAGACTGAAGGGCTCCAATGGAAATAACAGTCCCTAGTGATGCATCAACTTCCTTTGGTGTTCCTGGGTGGCTAACCCTCTTGATCAAAAATCCAAACAAATCTTATCCTATCTTGTCACTATGCTATTCGCTTTCTGAAAAGCTTGATCTCACTCTGGACTACAGTGGTAGAAAATTTCTAGAAAAGACTCACAGGTACATGATGTAGTGGTCCCAAATTGTTTGATAGGAAAAAATATAAGATTCAGTGGCAGATAACTGATATTAATAAAATTAAATCAGTACTTGGTAAGGCTTTAAATAAGTCAATCTTCCAAACAAGCTTGTGATAAAACAGTAATAATAAAATATCAATGACTGATTGTTTTAATAATAATGATAATCTTTATTTCTAAAAGTACATGTACAAGGTATAATTAAGAAGAATATTAATGCAATCCACTGATGAACAAAAAGGTGAAAAGTATTGGAAGCAATACTGTATTATTTAGAGCATTTGGGAATTTATTCTTGTAAAATGGGTACAGGCTCTTGTATAGATCCCTATAGTGTTCTTTCTTCCTTCAACACTGGCAGTATCCCACCGAGGCAGGGTGGCCAAAAGAAATAACGAAAGTTACTTTTACATTTAGTAATATATACAAGAGAAGGGGTTACTAGCCCCTTGCAATATGCGTGGCTTATAGAGGAAGAATTCTTTTCCACTTCCCCATGTAGAAAAATATAAATATATATTTTAATTAAGGTTAATAAACATATCATATATATATATATACATATTTTTTGAACATCTAAATTTTAGTTCATACAGAATTAGGAATGGTGGAGGATTGATCTTTTGTCTAATAATCGTGAGACGAGGCGTTATTCAGTACAATAAACACTTACTTTTATTACAGAAGCCCAAAAGAATTTGTCAGTCGATGGTCAGAAGATTATTGGTCTTCAGTCTGGAAGCAACAAGGGAGCGTCGCAGGCTGGCATGACGCCCTATGGAGCTCCACGCCAAATCATCCCTGATGGTGAGGTTCACAAGATTTTATCTAGTCACAATACAATGGCTGAAAAAAATTGCTACTCATACCCAAATTAGAAGTGTAAACTAAATACAATAACTTGTTGGGGTTGAAGTATGGTATAGGTGACAAGTTGTAAAAAGGCATGTACAGCAAGAGGAGACATTTTAATAGTACAGTGGGACCCCCGTATCCGTGGGGATATGTTCCAAGGACCTGCCACGGATGCTGAAATCACGGATAGTAGCAAACCCTATACTATATGTCCTATACATACCTATTATAAAGTTTAATTCATAAATTTTGCACAATAAATGGAGAATTATCACTTTCACAGATGGGACCACTTCACATCTTTTCTTAGGCTTTGAAGAACTTTCACCATCACTACTATTGCACTCTGAGGCCATCATTAAGCAAAATTAAGGGTTATTTCTGGGCCACGGTAAATGGAGGATACCAGACCAACAGATACGAGCGTCCTACTGTACAATATTTCACCTACGTGAGGCAATATTGTGTACTTGTTAAAGCCTCATGTAAGTGAATTGTCATTCTAATAAAGGATAGCAAATTGAAATACTATGGGTAGAATAATACATCAAAAACCAGACAATTAGGAAAGGAAATTTAGGACAACATTTTGGTCTGTCAAATCCTCTACTTTTCTGGCACCATTTGTAACGTAATGGTTCTGGATAGACTGAATCATCATAAGTCTCCTAAATGTGGGTTTTTTGGTAAAAAGGTCTTCTTTTGCTGTGTTTATCCTAGATAACTTATTGGCCAGTTTAATGATAATACAGGATGGATCTAGAGTATTGTCCATTATAAATTTTTAATTTTATGGGTTAGTTTCACGTGGCTTTTTATTTGTATTTTGTTCACTGTCCAAATATTTGAGTGCTTCCAAAAGGTAGGGTACACATTGTCAGCTTGCAACATAGGTACTGCATTGAGTAATAATACTAATATAAAGACCCCAATGGAAATAAGTCACTTTGACTTTTGGATTATCCTAGGTAATTTACTCTACTCTATGTATGATAATTGTACTTATGTGTACCTGTACCTAAATAAACTAGCTTACACTGAATAATATTATCTCTCCAAATATAGGTCATCATTCTGCATATCGTTACTTGGTGGCGAAAGTTGAAGTTTCGGTGGGTGGGGAGGAGGGGGGGGGGTTAGAAACTAGCTTTGCTACTCTCAGCCTAGCCAGTTATATTAAAAATAATCTGCATCTTGAACTTGTCAAACTACCTTAGATTAGCAACTGATTCAATTTTTGTCACTTGCCTTCATATTGCTTCATGTATTAAACTTCTTGCTGCTGGAATTGTTGTAAACTTTCAGGAAAGTGGTATCAATTCTCTTGTTAGATTGACATGCAACCTTCCCACTTTCTCCAATACTTTACTATGACTGAAAAAAAAAATAGTGACATTAATAAGCATAATCTGTGAAACACTGACTTTAATTTTAGCCTCTTGCTGTTATATCATAGAAACTGCTGATGCAGGATCAGGTATTTGTTGGTATTTCATGCATATTTTTATTTATTTATTTATTAACACATCAGCCATTTCCCACCAAGGCAGGGTGGCCCCCCCAAAAAAGACTCTCATCATCATTCACTTCATCACTGTCTTACCAGAGTCATGCTTACAATACAGTTATAGAACTGCAACATTAATACCCCTCCTTCAGAGTGCCGGCACCACTTCCCATTTCCAAAAATCAAGTCCGGCCTGCCGGTTTCCCTGAATCCCTTCATAAATGTTACCTTGCTTACACTCCAACAGCAAGTAAAGTTTTAAAAACCATTTGTCTCCATTTGCTCCTAACATACTCACACATACTTGCTGGAAGTTCAAGCCCCTTGCACACAAAACCTCTTTTACCCCCTCCCTCCAATCTTTCCTAGGCCAACCCCTACCCTGCCTTCCCTCCACTACAGATTTATACACTCTCAAATTCATTCTATTTTGTTCCACCCTCTCTACATGTTCAAACCCTCTCAATAACCCCTTCTCAGCCCTCTGGGTAGTAGTTTTGGTAATCCCACACCTCCTCCTAATCTCCAAACTACGGATTCTCTGGATTATATTTACACCACACATTGCTCACAGATATGACATCTCCACTGCCTCCAGCCTTCTCCTTGTTGCAACATTCACAACCCATGCCTCACACCCATACAAGAGCATTGGTATAACTATACTCTTATACATTTCTCTTTGCTTTCATGGATAAAGTTCTTCGTCTCCACAGACTCCTCAGTGCAACACTCGCCTTTTTCCCCTCGTCTACTCTATGATTTGCCTCGTCTTTCATAGACCCATCTGCTGACACGTCCACTCCCAGATATCTGAATACATTCACGTCCTCTATACTTTTTCCCTCCAATCTGATATCCAGTCTTCTGTTACCTAATTTTTTGGTTATCCTCTTTCCTATATTCACTTTTAAATACCTTCTTTTACATATCCTACCAAACTCATTAACCAAACTCTGCAACTTCTCTTCCAAATCTCCCAAAAGCACAGTGTCATCAGCAAAGAGCAACTGTGACAACTCCCACTCTGTGTTAGATTCTTTATCTTCTAACCCCACACCTCCTGCCAACACCCGAGCATTCACTTCTCTTACAACTTCATCTATAAATATATTGATCAACCATGGTGACATCACACTTCCCTTTCTACGGCCTACTTTTACTGAGAAATAATCTCCCTCTCACCTACTCTAACCAGAGGCTCACTATCCTCGTATAAACCCCATATTCTTAACTTAGATCCCTCCCCCCCAACCATGAACAGGCCATATCCCACCAAGGCAGGGTGACCTAAAATGAAAAACAAAAGTTTTTAATTTAGTAATTTACTCGGGAGAAGGGGATTACTAGCCCCCTTGCTCCTGGCATTGTAGTCTCCTGTTATAATACACATGGCTTATGGAGGAAGAATTCTGTTGCACTTCCCCATGACCTCTTAAAAATAGTTTGTGAAATAACCAGGTAGTGAAAGCAAGCTACTTGATTTGGTTGTGGCAAATAAGGAATCTTGGAAAAACAGTATTGAGGTTAATTAAGAGCCGGCAAACAGAAGTTGCAAAATACTGTCATTTTAATTTCTTGTGAAGGTAAACAAAAGAAACAAACTTTATAGAGTATAGTATGTTATACAGTTAAGGCGACTGACATAAATAAATACTTGCACTTTATAGAAAACCCCTTGTTATACAAATCATTTCTGGCAGCCTTAAAACTATCTAAAATGAAGGAGGGATGTTAATGTTGCAGTTTTATAACTGTAGTGTAAGGACGCCTCTGGCAAGACAGTGATAGAGTATATGAGGAAAGTTTTTCTTTATCAGGCCACCCTGTCTTGGTGGGAAACGGCTGATGTGTTAATATTTAATGGTAAAAAAAAATTTAGTAATTAGGCTGCTTTTATAGCAATAACGAAGCTTAGGTCCCCCATTTGCACATTGCGGGGTGCCAGGATCATTTATCTAATACAGACTAGAGTAATATGACTAGGAATGGTAGTGGAGAAGAATGCTAGTATATTTTCTGAGGTATCATACAGGGTTCCCAAGTACAGTAGACCCCCGTTTCGCGATATTAATCCATTCCTGAGAGCTCATCGTAAACCAAAATTATCGGAAAGTGAATCAATTTTCCCCATAAGAAATAATGGAAATCAAATTAATCTGTGCAAGACACCCAAAAGTATGAACAAAAAAAAAAAAAACTTACCACATGAAATATTAAGTTTAATGCAATAGAATAATTACAATAACAATAGAATAATACCAATAGAATAATTGACACTTACCTTTAATGAAGATCTGGTGATGATTGATGGGATGGGAGGAGGGGAGAGTGTTGAGCCTATTGCTTAGAAGGGGAATTCCCCTCCCAAAACAGGCCTGTTTCGTCACAATTAAACACTTCAGCCTCTATGTACTCCTTGAATTCATGCACATATTTTTCAGCCGCTTTGTGGTCTGAACTGGCAGCCTCACCATGCCTAATCACACTATGTATGCCACTGCGATTCTTAAATCTTTCAAACCAACCTTTGCTGGCCTTAAATTCACTTGCATCACCACTAGTTGCAGGCAATTTCTTTACCAAATCGTCATGCAACTGCCTAGCCTTTTCACAAATGATTGCTTGAGAGATGTTATCTCCTGCTATCTGTTTTTCATTTATCCACACCAATAACAGTCTCTCAACATCTTCTAACACTTGCGGTCGCTGTTTCGTAATCACAGTTGCACCTTTTGCAAGAACAGCTTCCTTGATTGCCGTTTTCCTGCTCACTATAGTAGAGATGGTTGATTGGGGTTTACTATACAACCTGACCAGCTCCGACACACGCACTCCACTTTCGTACTTTGCAATTATCTCTTTCTTCATTTCAATAGTCATTAGCACCCTTGGTCTCGAAGGGTTGGCACTAGAAGCTTTCTTGGGGCCCATGGTGACTTATTTTGCAGAAACAAGCACCAAAAACAGTGATAATATGAATAATATGGAATGTACTGAATGTATCCTTAGATGCGCGCACACTGGCTGGCTTGTAAACACTGGTACACACAGGGCAGTTCATGCCACACGTGGACACGTCTCGTACGAATCGCATCGCCTACCGGGTTTTGTAATGGGAACCGAGGCAAATTTTTGGCGATATAATGCTTCGGTTACCGGATTTATCGGATACCATTAGCATCGCTAACGGGGGGTCCACTGTACAGTGGAACCCCGGTTTTTGTCCGGTCTGATTATTGTACAATTCAGTTTTCGCCCACTTTTTTTGGCGAAATTTTCCCCCAATTTTCATACATCCACTCGGAAATTGTCCATATCAGACATGTCTGCCTGCCCGAGGGATGCGGCCACTCATACGTTCGTGACTCGGTCTGTCTTTGTTACTCTTTTAGTGAGCATTACTCCACGCGTTCATCCGAAACGAGACCTTCATCTGGAACAGCAACAGACCTTAGCAGAGGAAATGGCTTCAGAGGAGGAGGAAGAGAGAGGGGAAAATGTGCCGCCTTCAGCAATTAAGGACATTTGTGCAAAGTAGAGTGAGATACAAAGTTTTGTGGAGAAATATCACCCTAACAAAGCTGTTGCAAGCTGTATCAGCAACATGTTCAATGACAATGCCGTGTCCCATTTTTTGTGCAACAGGGGTACAATGACTCTTAAGCTGGTCCTAGTGCCAGTAAAAGACAAGGGAAGTAACCCTGGATAGGGCTTTGATACCTGAAGTCCTTATGGAGGGTGATTCCCCCTTCCAAACAATAACTTCTCCTCCCTCTCCCCTCCTCGCTGTCTTCCGTACTCCAACAAGTCTTCAGTAAAGGTAAAAGTGATGTTAAATGTTCATTTATCCATTTCATTAGTCATTTATATTTGTTTCTCATTGTTTTCTGTATGTAAAACTATAGTTATTCTCTATAAAATGTATTTTTTGTTAATATTTTTGGGTGTCTGGAACAGATTAATTGGATTTACATTATCTCTTATGGGAAACATTACTTCAGTTTTCGTACAAATCGGTTTTTGTCCGACCTTCTGGAATGGATTAAAGACGAAAACTGGAGTTCCACTGTAATCTTAATTTCTCGTAATATTATAAATAAAATAAAAATAGTGGGACCTCATTTCTCGGCCGTAATCCGTTCCAGAATGTTGACCTAAATTCAAACCAATATTTTCTATAAGAATTAATGTAAATACAAATAATCCGTACCAGACACCCAAAAATATTCACAAAAAAATACATTTTTTAATGATTAATTATAGTTTTACATACACAAAACAATGAGAACTAAATAAAAATAAACATTTAAATCACTATTACATACCTTTATTAAAGACTCTTGTTGGCCTATGGAGAGAGGGAGGACTGATTATTGTTTGGAAGGGGAATCCCCCTCCATAAGGACTTAAGGTATCAAAGCCATCTCTGGGGTTACTTCCCTGCCTGCCTGCTACACTCCCTGTTTCCCTGTTACACTCCCTCCCTGCATGCCTACTACACTCCCTCCCTCCCATGTTACACTCCCTGCCTGCCTGCTACACTCCCTCCATGCTACACTCCCAGCATGCCTGCTACACTCCCTGCCCATGGTGGCTTGTTTCACAGTCACACTTAATAAACAAGCCACATCAACTACCTTGATTTGTTCTTTCCTTGCCAAGATAAAAGTGATTGTTGATTTGTTTTTTCCATACATCCCAAGGTGACTTATTTCACAGTTGCACTTAATACAAAACCACCAAAAACAATGGCTTTTAAAGAAATGTTTGGATGAATGCGCAGAGTATTTGCTCACTCGCCAACAGACAAAGAGAGACTGATTCACCTATGCGCGGCGTCCTGGGCTGAGGCATCTAATACGGCCAATATACGAGGCAACCGCTAAAATACAAAGCAAAATTTTTGCCAAAAAACTGGCCTAAATACAAATCGGCTGATAAACACAGCAGCAGAAAAATGAGATTCCACTGTAACCCTAAATAGATAGACTAAAACATGTCATATAAAACAAGAGGTATTCACAGGTAAATCGCCAAACAAAAGCAAAACTGGGATGATGGCCAAAAAAGAATATGAAATTAAAGCAATGGAATTGGACCAACCTAAAAAGCTACTTAAGTTAGATAATTGATAACAAATTTGGATTTTTTTTTAACGTATTTTCTCTGTTTTTACACGATAAAAATAAAGTACCTGGTGTATACATGGAGGGTTTGGGGGTTAATGCCCCCCATGGTCCAGTTCATGACCAGGCCTTGCAGTTGATGAGGGTCTGATCACCCAGGATGTTACTGTTGGTCGCATGCTATCCAACATATGGACTGCACCCTGGCTGGTCCATGGCCGGGCTCAGAGAGTAGATAAACTCTCGAAACTCTTCAAAGGTATTAGGTGCCTGTCCTGGCTGATAATTATACAGGACAGTCTCTCTGATGACGAGCTGTGGGAAGATTTTTTTTTTTTTTTTTTACTGTCGTGCCAGTATTATGAGGGCATCAACTCGCTCAGGATGACCATAACTTGTAGAAACCAAACGAAAGATTGCCTTGGGCATATGCTGTGTTCAGTGACTCATTTACTCTTCATTTTTCCTTACCTGCAAGGGCTGTCTCTACTAGATTCCTTATATAAATTGCAACAAATTCTATTGTGGACATGCTGGAAAAATCTTGAAGTAAGATTACAGCAACATAAATACAGTATTAGAACTGGGTAAATCTAATTCTCTGTTTATTCAAGCAAGATCTTTTTATTTTTTATACAAATAAATTTTACAAGCTAAGAACTGTTATCCTACATCAGCTCGTTTCAGAGCCCAGCCCTGCCTAAGGTATGCTACAACTACCTGGGATGCAATCCACAACAGTCGACTGATACCCAAGTACATACTGTTAGGTGGACAGGGGTAGCAGGTGCAAGGAAACATGCCCAATGTTTCCATCCGTGCTTGGGATATAACCATCTTGCTGATTTTATGGAAATCCTGAGAAAGTTGTAACAAGTAAATGAACGATTGAACAGAATAGACTTGACCTTTATAGAAAATAGCACCGATAACAGGATTATGTAAATTCAATTCATTTATTCAGTATAGACTTGCATGTGTATTTTGCATGGTTTAATTGTAAAATACAATTTTAAAAAAGTTTCCTTGTGAATTTTTTATTTGGCAACAAATTAAATTTTTTATGAGTTTAGAATTATTATTGATGTGAGAGGATGTTGCTGTTTGAGGGAATTTGATGGGTGTTCTTGAAGGACAGAGAATGAATGATGAATATTTCATTCTTCTGGTCTCCCCATTGTGGTGAGAAATGGCTGATATAAGAAAAACTGAGATTCTCAAAATGACACATTTTCCAAGAATATAAATAAATATAAGTAAAGTCCTGATTATTATGATTAATATATTTACAAGTACATTCTACAATGTATAATATATATTACATAATTTGTAGACTATTGTTGTGTAATTTTAGGTACAGCCTCTCCTCACTCAGCGACGACTCGAACTTACAACGGGCTCTCTGACCAGTATGCATACCTAAATAATGTATAATAGAGCTGATTTCCTCTATTCTGTTTATGTATTACAATATACGGTTCACTACAGTATAATTTAAAAATATACCGGAAATTTTATAAATGGTGCAAAAGTGATATTAAAACAATATCAAAGATGGTTGACAAACTCGTTACCATTATAGTATGCTCCTCACTTAGTGACGAATTCATTTACTGACGCTGTCTTAGGAACGGAACTCCATCATTAAGTAAGGAGAGGCTGTATTTTGTATCTTATTGTATATGCTCTTACAATTAGTATGTAGTATGCTTAATGCAAGACAGAAAAGCTCACTCTCTAAGATTGTACAAACCCATAAAATATGAAAAATACACTGGATAATCCACTGGGTATCCACAAATATAGATAATGTTGAATACTTGCTCTAGCTTTAGATATGGATGTTATATAATCTTGGTCAGCTATGCTGTCTTGCATCAAACTGCATAGACTAATTCTTTTATCCTGTTAACATATAAATTACTTTGCAGGTCTCCACAGGAATCGCGAGTGAAGGCTCACTGCTCCATAAGTCACAAATATGAGTGGTCAGGCAACAGTGTGCAGTTGCGTTGTACTGTAATTAGTCCCATTGACTCTGTACAATTATTCATTTTGCGTGTTCTCTCTTCTGGCGTGATCCTGTTTCCATAAATCTTCCTTGTAACAGTTCATCGGTGCTACAGATTCTCACCACTAAATCACCACGATCATCTTCAGCTGCCTTCAGTAATTTTAAAAGAACCAGCAGACACAAACACTGGACTTGTGTTTTAAACTTGTACTATCGCAGGTTGCATGTGGGGATATATGTTGGGAACAAACCAAAATTCTTTTTATGATGAAACAATGCAGTGGGCCTTGTGAATTGTACTAGTGAAAACAGTGGCCTTACATAAAGCAGCACATTGTGACAGTTACTCATTATCATTGTTGCTAGTCATATACTGTTCTGTGCATTTACCTTAATATCACTAGAATAGAGAGAATTAGCATTCTGTAGTGCTATAGATATGCTAATTCTAGGCTCACTGACATTGCACAAATTCTAAGAACAATGTAGGTTTTTTCAATGTTCAAAGAAGAGGGATATAAAGCTTGCAAAGATTACTAATATATTTTGAGTTACTGCATTGATGTCATAAAAAACTGTAGTCTTTAACCTACATCCTTCATGCAACTTATTTTATTTTTTTGTTTTGCTAATTTTCTTCATAAAACATTAAAAGTGAATGGATTCCTAAAGTTATTTTTATTTTTGAAGCATGTATGCTTCTTGTCTCAACTTTTTCAGATTAGTTTGAGACATGGCATGAAAAACCAAATTCACCAAGAGCTATAACCCAACTTGACTCCTTGTGGCGTGTTTCTCAAACATTTTTGCAAATTTTGCTTCTAAATAAACGTCCTCTTGCGTTACAGATCACGAGAGGTAGTGTGTGGTCAAGCCCCTGTCTTGCAGACCCACCCGCATCCCATAGAACTTTTTTTCATTTCAGAACACAGATATTTATCTCTTCAGCTCATGGATAACCTTCTTTGTAAACAACCAAGATTGATTTATATGCCACAGAAACATACTACTACTGCTTAATTTCATTTTGAAATTACTTAATGTTTGTTATTCACAAAAGACTCGCAGTCGGGAAAGGAAATGTCCGACAAAGTTCTGGTCCCTCCTGAATCATTATTAAATTATCAGAAAGTGGTTCAGGATGGTCTAAAATTTCTTTGACAATGTGAGTTAGTTGTAAATTCTTCCAGCCACAATATTGTGACTTTTAATTTGTATTTGCAACACTAGTATCCAGTTATATATTTTTCTTGGTGAAAAAGACAAATACACAGAGGAACTTTGAAACGTTTCACCTGTGAACAAACCTGTTCAACAGGTGAATCGTCTCGGTGAAGTTTCTTTCCGCAGTTTTCTTTTTCACCACTGAATAGCAATGAACCATTTGTCTCCACTCATTCTTATTTTTAATATCTGTTCAGAATAAATGAAAGATATCTTTTAAACCAATAGTCACAAGTGTCTGTAAATTTAGAAAGACTTGTATTTTTTTTCTCCAAGAGATATACGTACTACCGAACAAATTGCTTCAAACAGATGTTATTTATCAAATATCAGAGTTTGTAGAATGTGCTTAATCATGAATGTTTTAATGAGATTCAAGTTGAAAATTTAAGTGAAACAATTATACTATATATATATATATTTAAAATGTAATAGTTAAACTTACAAGGCATGTTTGTTTCTGAAATAAAATGTCAAGTTATTTAATACTGAAAATGTTATGTCCGTGAATAATAATGTATTCATTCATTAGAGATTTTAATGAAATTATTCATGTTTCTTAAATCCTTGTCCTTTTTTTTTTTTTTTTTCTTTATTCCCTGCTTATAAGTTTATTGTAAGATTACTTTTCTCTTAATAAATGAACTGTATATTACATTTACAGTTTTCCTAGCTATTATAACTTATTTTTCTATCACAACTCATCATGCACATTTCTTTCTTATTTTCCTTGTGCTTTAATTCCTTGCCGAAGTTACCACTATTAGATTAAAAAGTCTTGTTATATGCCATAATTGCATGCTAAGTGTTCCCAGCGCTAGCTGAAGGTAAAACTATTTTAGTTCTCTGGCTTCGACATTTTTCACTGCATCATTTTCTCTTTTCATTTTAGATCTGCTCTAATACAAAGCTCAAAACACAATAGCATCACCCTGAAGACTGAAGCAATGGAGTATGTGCTGCGTAGAACTAGAAATCAATTTTCCAATATTGATTCTGTTGTGCATTTAAATAGGAGTTAGTGTACTGTTTAAAATTCCAGTGAAGTATTCGCAGTTAGTCAGGCCTGGCAAAGGTACCAGCTGAATTTCGTGTATCGAGGGTTCTTCATTATACAGTGAAAAATATTTTTTAATCTATTTACTATTCACTCGAGCCTTTAATCTGCATTCTCTTAACTTTATTGGAATTTTTAACACGTACAATTTGACCTTGTCCCCACACAGTTTATACAGAGAAATGAAAAATGGCCAGAATCCATATTAGATATTTTAATTCATGGGTTTTTAATGTTATTATGACCAAATATAGAAAATGTATAATGACTGTAAGTAACCACTAATTTTATTGTCAGTATTGTACAATTGTTTTCACATCATTAGCATTATACTCTTCCAGTTGGTTAAAAGGGGTCATTCATCGCATTTAAATAAATGTAATATTAATTAATAGTGTTATTAGGTAAGTCTTGAAGAGTCCTCTATTATAAGATTTTTATAATGTCCTAAAATTTTACTAACTAATGTTAAGTGTTTTTACTGTGGTTCTCAATAAACATTTGGCTGGTTTTAAGTTTTTATTTCATTAATTTTGATTATTTTAAGCTGTAAGACTGTTCATTGCTAGGCTCTGCATAGAAATATGTAAAAGTACCAAAGTGGAAGTAGGAAAAATGCGTCGATGCTTTCATGTGCTTCCGCATATCATTAATTCCACTTAAGATGTGTGTGTATAAGCACACGAAAATGCTCAGGTGTTTTTTCTATTTTCACTGTGGCATTTTTATACATTTGTAACCATGCATTAATTGTGATTTCTTTCAGAAATACATGTATGTAGAGACTAGGTAAGAACCGATATAAAATAATGTATCGAGAATTAAGAAATGTGGGGAAACGGAAACAAGGTACTTAAAGGATTCTCAGTTATGAATGTTTTGCCCAAGTACCCAAGGGCCCTACTTATACAGCAGGTTAGGTTCTGGGTTACTGCTGTAAAGCAAAGCATAGCCTTATCACTTTCAAATACATATATAAGCCTGATAACATGTTTATACTATCATACAGTAAGTGAGCATTATAGCCAGATCTGAAAGTGCATATGCAGTACACACATTACTTAACTTGAAATATCTTTGTCCTTAGCTTATAGTGAATGGGTGAATATGTTATACAAAGTTTGAATAAGGTGAAAAATGATTATAACTGAAAACTGCTGCGGTAGTGCAATGCTGTAAAGCTAAGCACTAACATGGGCCCACCTGTATGGGATTTATCAAGTATTGATGAAAATGGTTTAGAAACAGACAAGTTGAAGAATGAGAGACTTGTGCAACATTTGGGAACTTTTATTGAGGAAATGTTTTGCCAGCCAGTGGCTTCTTCAGTCCAATAGAGAGAGGATGATGGAAGAGAAGTTTGAGGTAATCAGTACCTCAGCTTGGAGTCCATATGTTTGTCTTGGGAGAAGTACATACAGGCAAATTGAAGCAGCAGGAGGCTGAGTCACCAGTGGAAAAATCCATTAGTGTAAGCAGCTCATGCCTATATGCTAGGCAGGCATTGAAGAATTCCCTCTATCAAGATTGTAAGATGTTACTGTGTGTGACAGCAGCCTCCTGCTGCGTCAACTTGTCTTTCTGCAGTACATAAGCCACTTCTCTGCCTATGCTGTAACTTTCTAAAGATGGACTGAACTCATTGACTCCAGACTGAGGGACTGATTACCTCAAACTTCTCTTCTACCACCATTCTTCTCTATACTGGACGGAAGTCACTGGCTAGCAATACGTTACCACAGTAAACATTTCCAAATGTTGCACAAGTGTCTCATTCTTTATCAACTATTAAAGAATGAACAAATGCAGTCTTATTAAGCAAATAAACACCATTAGGCCAGGCTCTGAGATGGCCAAGTCACATACAAGGCCATGAAGCATTAATATCTTTATTTACTACAAGTACATGTACAAGGTATACAGGCCTAGCTGACATCAGTGACATACTAGTATATAGAAAGCTGCGTGTTATGATGAACATTTCTGGAAAATTAGGCCAGTTTTGTCCCAGGATGTGACCCACACCAGTCTGCTAACACCCAGGTACCCATTTTATTGATGGTGAACATAGACAACTGGTGCAATCAAACACATCCAATGTTTCCACCCCTTTTCTGGGAATCGAACCACTGACCCTCACCGTGTGAAGCAAAAGCTTTTGTCACCAGGCCACAGGGCAGTGACTATGCTTCCAGTGCCTTTATTTCCACTTGTCGGCTTTTGTCACTCTACCTCACTGTGATCAGTGCTGTGTGGCCCTTTTGGGTTTAACATTTATATCGATTCATTTTCTATCTTTCAATAAACCGGCCATATCCCACAGAGGCAGGGTGTCCCAAAAAGAAAAACTTAAGTTCCTATTTTTAACTTCAGTATTATATACAGGAGAAGGGGTTACTAGCCCCTTACTCCTGGCATGTTAGTTGCTTCTTACGACATGCATGGCTTAGAGAGGAAGAATTTTAATTTGAGTATAATGCCTAAATGAAGTAAAACATGCAGTGTTAGGATATTTGAGGACAGGTTTAGCACTTAATAACTTCCAAAACTATATCTCCACTTGCTTTTAACATTTCTAACTTTATCCCATCAATCCCAGCTGCCTTACCACCTTTCATTCTATGCACTGCTTCATGAACTTTCCCCCACACTCGCAACTGGCTCTTCCTCACCCATACAAGATGTTACAGGGCAAGGAGGAATAATATCTTGTAGGAGTGAGGAAGAGCCAGTTGTGAGTGGGAGGGAGGGGAAGTTTGTGAGGCATTGAGTAGAATGAAATGTGGTAAGGCAGCTTGGATTGATGGGATAAAGATAGAAATGGTAAAAGCAGGTGGGGATAGTTTTGTAGTGGTTGGTGCTTTTATTTAATAAATGTATGGAAGAGGGTAAGGTACCTAGGGATTGGCAGAGAGCATGCATAGTTCCATTGTATAAAGGCAAAGGGGACAAAAGAGTGCAAAAATTATAGGGGAATAAGTCTGTTCAGTATACCTGGTATGGTGTATGGTAGTTATTATTGAAAGAATTAGAGGAAGATGGAGAGTAGGATAGCAGATGAACAGGGCAGCTTTAGGAAGGGTAGCGGGTGTGTAGACCAAGTGTTTACAGTGAAACATAGGTGAACAGTATTTAGATGAGGGTAAAGAGGCTTTTGTGGCATTTATGGATTTGGAAAAGGCATATGACAGAGTGGACAGGGGGGCAATGTGGCATATGTTGCAAATGTATGGAATAGGAGGTAGGTTACTGAAAGCAGTGAAAAGTTTTTACAAGGATAGTGATTCTTTTTTATTATAATAATATGAGGATAGTGAGGCTCAGGTTAGAGTATGTAGGAGAAAAGATTATTTCCCAGTAAAAGTAGGCCTTAGACAAGGATGTGTGATGTCACCGTGGTTGTTCAATATACTTACAGATGGGATTGTAAGAGGAGTGAATGTTCGGGTGTTGGCAAGAGGTGTGGGGTTAAAAGATAAAGAATCTAACACAAAGAGTGGGAGATGTCACAGTTGCTCTTTGCTGATGACACTGAGCTTTTGGGAGATTCTGAAGAGAGTTGCAGAGGTTGGTGGATGAGTTTGGTAGGGTATGTAAAAGAAGGAAATTAAAAGTGAATATGGGAAAGAGTAAGGTGATGAGGATAAAAAAAATTAGGTGACAAAAGATTGGATATCAGATTGGAGGGAGAGTGTGTGGAGGAGGTGAATGTATTCAGATATTTAGGAGTGGATGTGTCAATGAAGGATGAGGTGAATTGTTGAATTGATGAGGCAAAAAGGCAAGTGGTGCACTGAGGAGTCTGTAGAGACAAAGAACTTTATCCATGAAAGCAAAGAGGGGAATGTGTGAGAGTATAGTTATATCAATGCTCTTTTATGGGTGTGAGGCATGGGTTGTGAATGTTGTAACAAGGAGAAGGCTGGAGGCAGTGGAAATGTCATGTCTGAGAGCAATGTGTGTTGTGAATATAATGCAGAGACTACGTAGTTTAGAGATTAGGAGGTGTGGGATTACCAAAACTATTATCCAGAGGACTGAGAAAGGGTTATTGAGATGGTTTGGACATGTATAGAGGGTGAAACAAAAATAGAATGACTTTGAGAGTGTATAAATCATGTAGTGGAGATAAGGCGGCATAGGGGTCGGCCTAGGAAAGGTTGGAGAGAGGGGGTTAAGGTTTTGTGTGCAAGGGCCTTGGACTTCCAGCAAGCATGAGTGAGTGTGTTAGATAGGAGCAAATGGAGACAAATGGCTTTATGTGCTGTTGGAGTGTAGGCAAGGTAGCATTTATGAAGGGATTCAGGGAAACCGGTAGGCCTGACTTTATTCCTGGAGATGAGAAGCACAGTGCCGGCACTCTGAAGGAGGGGTGTTAATATTGCAGTTTTATAGCTGTAGTGTAAAGCACCCCTCTGGCAAGACAGTGATGGAGTGAATGATGAAAGTTTTTCTTTTTTGGGCCATCCTGCCTTGGTGGGAGACGGCTGATGTGTTATTTTTTTTATTAATAAAAAATTTCCAAAGAAGCCATTCAGAGCAAAATGTTTCCTCAATAAAATATCCTAACAATGCATGTCTTATTTCACATACTATATTTGGCAGTTTACAGGCAGTACCCCATACCTACCCTGTGGGCAGCAGTCAAAAGAGTTTGAGGCACAAAATGGATCCAAGAACTGTCCCAATATTTTTTAATGTTAAGCAACTTTTAGTAGTATTGATATACAAAATCAACAGAATAAAAAAAATTATTGTCTTTAGTTGTATTACAGTGCTTGTAAGTTATTGGTAAGCTTTAAGGTATCTTTTTCTACAATTGCTATTAACATGCTACTGTTGATAAAATGCTAAATTTTTTGAGCATTTGTGAATGAGATGTAGTGCTGTATGACCCTAGTGGGTTTAACACTTCTTTTTGAGTATAATAATGTGGATGAGATGTCCCTCAATTCATTATTTTTTTTAAGCACAGAATGATGCTGATTGATTATATTTGTGGAAAATTTTATAGGGTGCTTACCTGTATGTACCTCAACATTATATACATACAAGTAATCTCATTGGGAGACAACCATATTGTTTACCGTAGTCACCCCGTGTAGACATGTGAGAAAACTTAACCACCTCTGGTCACTACAGGTGGCCCCTCGACCCTCACAATCTTGTCCACATCTATCCGAGACCAGTATAAATTGGGTAGCACCCTCAAACACGGCGCTATTAATTAATTGTGGACTGTATAGATTATATTAGTTTAACTGAATGAAGGGGGGGGGGGGGTAGGATACACATGGATACATCCATCAAGGAAAAACATTTGTACATAATCCCACCACTTACCAGATATTCCCTGGTGGTCACTTGATGTGGTTGGATCACTCATAACCTATCCAATTAAAACATACCTAACTGGCCAGTATCAGTCTGTTATAACTAGAAGGGTTACTCAACTGTGGGTGATTGATACTCCTTATTTCCTCCATTCACCATCTCATTTCGATGTCCTGTCACACCGACACGGTTCTTATTCCAGCAGGACGAAGTACCCGTCGGTTTATCCCGGTTTAGAAGTCGTGCTTCCATAAAGCTTCACTATCCTTCGGTACGAGAATCACACATTCACTCGGAGCAGGGCGATCTATTTCACATCCCGCATTCTCTTAACTCAATGTTATTATCACTGATTACATTACCATTCACAAGACGATTTAACGTCTCATAATTATTATACACATTAGAGGTCACTCCATTAAGATCTGAGGCCGATGAGCGAGGATTAACACACTGGTATTTCCCCTGGACACACACCATGGCCGCGCACCAGTCACACCCGGTCAAACCATTATTCACTAATTTTACCACCTTTATACGGTGGTCCCGTAAATCACGTTCCCTCACTCTTCACCAGGAACAGTTACGACACTTCCTATTATGAAATGAGGCTTATATTAATCCTTAGGCCGCCGTGAATGCCAATTTCCTAATTCCATGCTTTCCCAGCCTCCTCACCACATTCAAAACACTCCCGCCTCCCCTATGGCCTGAGTCGACCTATACCCCCGCACATCCGCGCATGCGCAAAGGGAACTCTTGGTTCTACCCTATTGTCAAATACATTTTTGACTCATATCGACACATTAAACACCTATTAGGCGCTATAGCTTCGGAAAATCAAAAATTTTCCACAATATTTATCTAGATCTACTCCAGCTAGTGGTGTTAACTCCATTATCTCTAGACCAACTCAAACCATGCAGTTACCTGGAGATGGTTTTGCTAGTTAACTCAACTCCCCCCCCCCCCCTTCCCCCATAAACCATCCACAGCCTGGTCCCAACCAAGCCTCCTGGTTGGTTTTATCAAGCAGATTGTTGGGGCTAGCTATTGTAATGACCTCAAAGAGTGTTTGATTTTGTTGGATGCTCCATTGACATGTGGCCCTTCATCTATGATATACATAATAAGACTGATTGGTGTTAGTTTCCTCTTCAAGGGGGGCTCCTTGGCGTGGTGAAGAGGCTCTTGGTCTGAGGAATTAGCCCTGTCGGTCTTCTTCCTCAGACCGAACCTAATTACCCCCCATTCTCCCCTCCCCTATCCCATCCTCCCCATCCTCCCCTTTTTCCATTCCTCCTCCTCCTCCTCACCCCTCCCTTTTGCCCTTCCTCTTTTTAGCCTTCGTGATTTCTCCCACAGGCGCGCTAGTTCCTAGGTAGGGGAAAGAACACCGGGGTCGATCCCATTCCGTTGAGGTTTCTTGGCGGTGGCGTAGTTTGCCGTGGAATCTGGATTGCCTAGGGATGTCCCGATCCCTCTCCGGTATCCCGGAGTAGCATTGGGTGTCTTTTGGGCGACGGGTGTATCTCTGGAAGCCACCTTTCGGATTCCGGGGGTGGTGGCTGAAGGAGGTATGCTTTGTGGCGGATATCCGGCCGCCCTCTCTTTTGTCCACCGAGGTAGCTCGGCAGATGTGAGGTTGCTATCCCGGATTGCTGGTTTACTGGCATGAAGGGTAGGGTATGGCACGGGTTCCATGCTGCATCTGCGCTACTAGCGGTGTCGAGTCCTCTTGGGCGCGGAGGGAGATTTCCGGCCCTTTCATTCCTCCTGGGAACTATTCCTCCCCGCTCCCCCCTTTTTTTATTCTTTTTTTTGTTTTTATTTTCTTTTCTTCTTTCTTTTTTTTTCTTAAAAACAAAAAGCAAAGGAGTAACCTAACCATGGCAGCCCTAGTCCATGAAACCACTACCCCCGGGCCCCTTCTTGATACCGCACCCCATTCTGACCCTGCCTTGTGTTTAGACCACTCTTCGGACACTCCTGATGCCCCTGTACCTCTTGCTGGTGCTGTTTCCTCACCCGCTTCAGGTACCGGGGCTTCGACTGACTCCTTCGATTTGTCTGAACTCCGCTCTCCTTTGACTATGCTTCCGGCTTCTCCCTCTACGGTACGGCAATTTTCGAATCGCCCACCCATTTCATGCCGGACCAACTCCGGTCCTACTCCTAAACGCCAACGTCAATCTCCTGATGATGCTCCGTCGTTACCTTCCCATTCTACTCGGAAACGACCGACACGTCAAGCACTCCCTCTCCACGCTCAGTTTCGGACCACACAATGGACTAAATTCTTTACTTTAAGACCAACTTCTTCTTCTGCCTACCTTTCTGACCATAGTATTGCCAAAGCGCTCCTGCGTCATGTTGGCAGAGATATTTCATTTCACGCTCTCAAGAGCGGTACGCGCATCGTCACTGTCCAGAATGCTACCCAAGCTCATGATCTTTCTCTCCTTTCGAATATCGATACTACTCCTATCACTATTGAAAAACATCTTTCTCTCAATTCTTGTAGTGGTACTGTCATTCTGCCCCATACCATAGTCCAACAGAATTTCCAGTCATGTGGCAATGACATTTTTGAACAGCTGGAACTCCAGGATCTTCCAATCCTCAAAGTAGACACTTATGTCCTTCCTGCCCGGGGGCGGAGACGTTACCCTTGCAATGTGGCTCGTTTAACTTTTGACAGCCGAGAACTCCCGTCCTCTGTATATGTCGCGGGACATCGGTTACAAGTTCGAAAGGTGATACCTACACCGCAACAATGTAGAAATTGCTGGCGTTTTGGTCACCCAGCGAAATATTGCAGATCTATGGCCGAATGCCCAGTCTGTGGTGCCGACAACCATTCTAATACATCTTGCAGTCAACCTCCATCTTGCCTTAATTGTAATGAAGCTCACCCTTCGTACTCCCGCCGTTGCCAGGTCTACTTAAATGAACGTGAAATCCGTTGCCTCAAAGAGGCAGAAGGTCTCCCTTATGCTATGGCAGTTACTCATCTCCGCCTCCAAGGGAGACTACCCCGTGTTTCTTATTCTCGTGTTTCCAAACATCCCCCCACTTCTGGGGTCCCATCTTCTGCAGCCTCCTCTGTTGTTACCCCTCCCATAGCCATTACGGCATCTAATCCTTTTGCTGTCCTTGGCTCCGACGTCCCGACTACAACTCAGTCTGTTCTCACATCTTCGCGTCCTTCCTCACAAGCCCCAGTATCGACAAGACCTCGTACGACACCTAATACCAATCGCCCCTCTACTCAGAAGTCCAAAAAATCCACATTGCTCAAATCTTCTTTGCCCCTTCCTTCCCTTCTTCCACCTCCACACGTTACCTTTCCAGTCTCTGTACCTAGTTCTTCCCCTCTCTCTGGCTCTATTACAAGTGTGGAGATTCACCCTCCTCCTCGTACTATGCCTTCCACCCCCGTCCCCTCCCAAGTTTCTCCCTCTTCTGTCACCTCCCAGGTTTCTACCTCTTCTGTCCCCCCCCACACTTCATCTCCAGTCCCTTACACTTTTCCCTCCCCCTCTACTTTGGTACAGTCCATTACTGTCCCAATCTTTACTCACCCTCCTCCTCCTATCTCCAATATGGTTTCCCATACATCTTTGAATTCAGAAACACTTGAAGCCATTTCAGAATATATTGCAGAGACTAAACCTTCAATGGACACTGATTCACTTCCTGTTCCTTCTCTTCCCTCTCCTCCATCTTCACAACCCCATTCTTCGCAACGCTCCGTTCCTTCGCTACTTGAACATCTTCCAATGCCACCACACGTTGACTTTTCTAACCCCTCTAGTCCGTAGGTGCCTTTACCTACAGATTCCTGATATTTTCTTCATCGCCAATCATGGCCTATTTACAGTGGAATATCCGCGGCCTCAGGGGTAATCGGGGTGAGCTTCAGATGTTGCTTTCCAGGTTTTCCCCTGTTGGTGCTTGCTTACAAGAACCAAAATTACACTCGGCTGTTTTCCAACCTATCTCAGGCTATAATTTATTGTATTCTTCGGATCCTTTCTCAGATGGGACCTTTAATGAAAGTGCCCTTCTTCTACGCAATGATATTCCGTACTGTCAACTATTTGTCCATACCTCGCTGCATTACACTGCAGCCCGTATCCACTTGAATAAGTGGTTTACAATATGTTCTTTATATCTCTCTCCTTCTCGAGCATTTTCTATCCCAGACTTTGCCTTTCTTGTTTCATCCTTACCACCACCACTTCTGTTACTTGGTGATTTTAATGCCCACCATTTCCTCTGGGGGGGGTCTCATTGTGACTCACGTGGCATTCAGTTGGAGGCTTTTCTTGCCTCTCACCCCCTCCATGTTTTAAATACGGGTACTCCCACCCATTTTGATCCTCGTACTCATACTCTCTCTTGCATCGATCTATCAGTCTGCTCTTCCTCCACTGCACTAGACTTCACCTGGTCTGTTCTACCAGACTTACATGACAGCGATCATTTTCCGATCATTCTTACTTCTCCTTCCTATTCACCACCTTCCCGTAGCCCTCGCTGGCAATTTGATCGGGCAAATTGGGATCTTTACTCACACCTCACTGCTTTTAGTGAGGTTCCTTCTTCATCCTCCATTGATGAGCTCCTACACATCTTCTCGACATCAGTTTATACCGCAGCTTCTCATTCTATACCCCAAACCTCAGGCAGGCATTCTCAGAAGTGCGTGCCTTGGTGGTCTCCTGCTTGTGCTCGTGCAGTACGTTTGAAACGTGCTGCATGGGGCAGGTACCGGTACAATAGAACCGCTGAGAGACTTGTTGATTTTAAGCAGAAGCGTGCGATCGCTCGCCGTGTCATCCGTGAAGCTAAACGCACTTGCTGGCGAGACTATGTTTCCACCATCACCTCTGCTTCTTCTATGAGTGCAGTCTGGAAAAAAGTGAGGAAATTGAGTGGTAAATACTCTCCTGACCCGGCTCCTGTTCTACGGGTCACTGGTGTTGATATAGCAAACCCTCTCGACGTTGCCATTAAACTTGGCACACATCTGGTCCGTATTTCCCGAGGGCTCCATCTATCCCCCTCGTTTCTTTCCTCAAAGTCTGCCAGAGAGTTAGTACCCTTGGACTTTTCTTCTCTCGGAGAAGAACAGTATAATGTGCCTTTTACACTTCAAGAACTGGAGGCAACGCTCTCAGCTTGCCGATCATCGGCAGCTGGGCCTGATGACATTCATATTCGTATGTTACAACATTTACATCGGTCAGCCCTTGTAGTCCTCTTACACCTCTTCAATCTTATTTGGGCACAAGGAGTTCTTCCCCAGCTGTGGAAATCTGCCATTGTTCTCCCTTTCCGCAAACCGGGTACTACAGGACATGATGCCTCCCACTATCGCCCCATCGCTCTTACAAGTGCAGTTTGCAAAGTGATGGAACGCCTCGTAAATCGACGTTTAATGTGGTATTTAGAGACTCACAACAGTCTCTCCGCTAGTCAATATGGCTTTCGTAAGGGTCGTTCTACCATAGACCCCTTACTACGCTTGGATACGTATGTTCGTAATGCCTTTGCGAATAATCACTCAGTTATTGCCATATTTTTTGACCTTGAGAAGGCATATGACACAACTTGGAGGTATAATATTTTGGCCCAGGCCCATTCCTTAGGCCTCCGAGGCAATCTACCATCCTTCCTTAAGAACTTTTTAACTGACAGACATTTCCGTGTTCGAGTCAATAATGTTCTTTCCCCGGACTTCGTCCAAGCTGAAGGTGTCCCTCAGGGATGTGTTCTAAGCACAACACTTTTTCTCCTTGCTATAAATGATTTGGCCTCTGTTCTTCCACCCAATATTTGGTCATCACTCTATGTTGATGACTTCGCTATTGCTTGTGCAGGCGCTGACTGTCACCTTATTGCAGTTTCTCTCCAGCATGCGGTCGACCGTGTTTCCACTTGGGCCACCACACATGGGTTTAAATTTTCAAGTACCAAAACTCACCAAATTACTTTCACTAGACGCTCTGTTATCTCCGATCATCCTTTGTATCTCTATGGCTCCCGTATCCCCGAACGTGATACAGTCAGGTTTCTAGGCCTTCTCTTTGACCGTCGGTTAACCTGGAAACCTCACATTACCTCTCTGAAGGCAACTTGTCACAGCCGGCTAAACCTTCTTAAAACCCTTGCTCATCTTTCCTGGGGAGCTGATCGTCGAACTCTGCTTCGCCTACATTCAGCCCTCGTTTTATCGAAACTCGATTATGGTGACCAGATTTATTCCGCGGCCTCTCCTGCTACTCTCTCTAGCCTTAACTCTATCCATCACCAAGGCTTACGTTTGTGCCTTGGTGCTTTTCGCTCTTCCCCTGTTGAGAGCCTCTATACAGAAGCAAATGTTCCATCCTTGTCTGATCGCCGTGATGCCCATTGCCTTCGTTACTATGTACGCTCTCACGATCTACACAATCCTTCCATTTATAGAATGGTCACCGATATTAGTAGACATTCTTTATTCGTTCGCCGCCCCTGTTTGCTCCGTCCCTTTTCTCTTCGCCTACTTTCACTCTTGTCTTCCCTTCAGTTACCACCTTTATATGTTCATGTAGCATCTCACTTTTCCCTACCCCCCTGGGAAGTTCCAGCTGTTCGGGTCTGTTCCTTCTCACTCCCTTGCTCGAAAGCTCAACTGCCTACGGTGGCTTCCCGCTCTCTTTTTCTTGATCACTTCCACTCTCATTCTCATGCCACCGCTGTGTACACAGATGGCTCTAAGTCTTCAGACGGCGTCGGATTCGCAGCAGTGTTTCCGGACAGCGTCGTACGAGGGCATTTACTATCTTCAGCTAGCATTTTTACTGCTGAACTGTATGCCATTCTTGCAGCACTTATTCGTATCGCATCTATGCCTGTGTCATCATTTGTAGTAGTCTCAGACTCCCTTAGTGCTCTACAGGCTATACGAAAATTTGATACATCTCATCCCCTAGTTCTCCGTATCCAACTTTGGCTACGCCGTATCTCTACCAAACATAAAGATATTGTTTTTTGTTGGGTCCCTGGTCATGTCGACGTACAGGGCAATGAACAGGCAGACACTGCTGCGCGGTCAGCAGTATATGACCTACCAATTTCCTATCGAGGTGTTCCATTTCTGGACTATTTTGCTGCAATAGCTACCCACCTTCGCACCCGTTGGCAACAACGTTGGTCAACTCTGCTCGGTAACAAACTTCATTCTATTAAACCGAGCATAGGTTACTGGCCGTCTTCTTGTCATCAGTGCCGAGGTTGGGAGACCACTCTCTCCCGCCTTCGCATTGGCCACACTCGTCTTACTCATGGGTATCTCATGGAGAGGCACCCTGTTCCTCTCTGTGAGCAGTGTCAAGTTCCAGTATCGATTAGCCACATTCTGTTAGACTGCCCTCTCTATCAGCGAGCACGCAGAATTTACCTCCAACGTCGTCTTCGTTCTCCTACTCTCTCTTTACCTTCCCTTCTTGCTGATGGACCCTCCTTTAATCCTGACTCTCTCATTGACTTCTTGACAACGACTGATTTACTCCACAAACTCTGATGATACTTTTTGCACTCCCCTCAGCCCTTTCTGGTTCAGTCTCTTGCTGCCCTTTACCCTTTCACCATCCACTGCCCCGCTGTTATCCGTAACCTGTTGCTCATCCATCTCCCTTTTGCCACCTGATGCCCTCGCTTCCTTCCTGCCCTGCAGCGCTGTATAGTCCTTGTGGCTTAGCGCTTCTTTTTGATTATAATAATAATAATGGTGTTAATTTCAGTATTCAGTTGTTTCCATATTGTCCACAAGTTACTAGTGAATGACTGGCACTCCCCCATGATTATAATATTACTAGTGAATGACGCAAGTTTGTAAGCTACTCTCTCTTTGAAGGTAAAACTTTTACCAGTTCATTCAATCTTGTATTTGAATTCCATTGTGCAAGAAATCCCACAAAAACTGTGATCACTCTGTCTACCATTCTAACACCCTCTAATGGGCTTTTGAAATGAAGAATTGTACATTTTGTATCCTTCCTCAGATCGAATCTAAATATCCCCCACCCTCCATCCCTCTTTTGGTTTTGTTATTCACGATATTTTCCATTAGTGATAACCAGTTATTAGGCAGATGGAAAAGGAATTGCCATTGGCCCTGTTTTAGCATGACTGTTGGTAGTGCTCTGGGGAAAGAGTCACTAGACCCTATAAAACTGGATCATCTTATATGTCAAGTGACCCTTTGGCAAGACAATGGGTGGCAATCTACCAGGATTGCTGATTACAAAAGCACTATTGAAGGTTACCAATGGACCTGGGAGTAGCAACTGAAAGTGTACAACTCCTGGTGGTGTTGTGGGTTCACTTACCACTGTTATTAACTGATAAACAACTGCACAGCTTGTGCACTTATCAAAAGAGGTTATTTTTTTTCCAAGCCATGCTCACTCAAGGTGCCATCCTGGTGTTCCAAACCCAGTGGATGTAGAAATGGTTTCCAGGAAACAGTAGCACAACCCATCACAGCCAAGGTGGCTAGCCCAGGATGGGTACCCCTTAAAGAGGGTCCTTAATGTTGGTGAGGGGTTCTTGATCTGAGGAACTGGATGACCAATGTTTCAATTCCTTGAATCAAGCCTGAATGCCTTTCAGTCCCTGAGGCACTGTATGGCCCCTGTGGGTTTGGTGCTCCCCCACAAATGTAATAACAATCAGGGTGCATACATGATTTCTTTTCACTAACTCTCAAAGCCGTCCTTCCATTTTCAACCTTGTCCTAACTGAGATACAGGCTCACACTCCTAGATCCCTAGTGATTGTAACACTTTTTACCAACCCCAGCACAGCCAGAGATCCTTCTAGGAACCTGAAATCACTTTTTGCATGAACCCAGTACCAGCATTCTACATGGCTGCCTCCTGCCACCTCCTGACCTGCATGGCCTTGACTATGAAATCTGCTTCACTAATACAGAAACATTATTCATAGATCATCCAAACACCAAAAATCAGAGTGGCTTAAGTCACCTACCAAGAGACAAAGGCAAACAATCAACAACAATGTAGCACGGACACCCTAATCACACACACAAAAATGCCTGGAACCCTCTCCCACTAACTTGAGATCTGACAATAATAGATAAGAAAACTTACCTAACCTTATTATAACAAGTGCAATTTAATTTAGTCTAATCCAACTAAATATTAAAATAAACTTACAATAATTTAATAATAAACAAACATGATCAAATATATTTTTTCATTGGGTTCAGAATGATTTTTGTGAAATTATTGCATACACAAATTTTTGCATGCCTTATTCAGCAAGAAGAATGTTGCTATTTAAGCCAAAATCACAAGTTTTACCTATTCGGTACGACACACACTGCAGGAGAAAGCACGATTAAGGGTCATGCCGAAGTACTGAAGGGTGTACCTTGACCACGACAGAACACAAAAAAAAGGCAGAAACTAAAAAAGAGGGTACAAAGATGCAAAGAGGAAAGGGAGGCAAAGAGGGGGATGAGCAGGAGAACCCAGATTCAGGAGGAAGAGTAAATACAACCTCCCTTAGAACCACCTACAAAAGGACCTCAACCATGACAACCCCAATGCAACCAAACAATCTAACCCAAAACCCACACACTGCCCCCATCACACACCCCCATCCCCATAGAAACCCCCCATAGTTTCCTGCCAGGCCTCCGGCTCCCCCAACCCGAGCATTATCCCCACACCACAGTTTTAGATAAGAATTTGAAGGTTTGGTAAATGAATGTGGATGGAATAACAAATAAATGCGAGGTGTGGCATGATAGAATCATGCCACGATAGAAACGAAACTAACCGGGATGATAACAGATGCAATCTTCCCACTCGGATATCAGATCCTGAGGAAAGATAGAGGGAGCAGAGGGGAGGAGGAGTTCCACTGCTCATTAATTACCGATGGAGATTGAGGAAGGAGAAAGAATGGACAAAATGGGCAAAAGGGACTATATAGTAGGTACAATTCAGTCTGGGGGACATAAGGTAGTCATTGCAGTGATGTACAACCCACCACAGAAGTGCAGGAGGCCAAGAGAAGAATATGAAGAGAGCAACAGAGCAATGGTGGATACACTAGCTGAGGTAGCCAGAAGAGCTCACACAGGTAGAGCAAAGCTACTAGTCATGGGTGATTTCAATCACAAGGAGATTGATTGGGAAAACCTGGAGCTACATGAGGGTCCCAAAACATGGAGAGCCAAGTTGATGGATGTGGTACTGGAAAACCTCATGCATCAACATGTTAGGGACACTACGAGAGAGAGAGGTGAGGATGAACCAGCAAGACTGGACCTCGTATTCACCCTGAGTAGTTCGGACATTGAGGACATCATATATGAAAGGCCCCTTGGAGCTAGTGATCACGTGGTTCTGAGCTTTGAATACATAGAGTTACAAGTGGAAAGGGTAACAGGAGTAAGATGGGAGAAGCCAAACTACAAAAAGGGGGACTACACAAGCATGAGGAATTTCCTGCAAGAGGTTCAGTGAAAATGAGAATTGGTAGGAAAATCAGTAAACGAAATGATGGACTATGTGACAACAAAATGCAAGGAAGCAGAGGAGAAGTTTGTTTCCAAGAGCAACAGAAATGATGGGAAGACCAGAACAAGCCCTTGGTTTACCCAAAGGTGTAGGGAGGCAAAAGCTAAGTGTGTCAGAGAATGGAAAAAGTACAGAAGACAAAGGACCCAGAAAAATAGAGAGATTAGTCGAAGAGTCAGAATAGAGTATGCACAGATAAAGAGGCCTAGCAACAGTACGAAAATGACAGAGCATCAAAAGTCAAGTCTAACCTGAAGCTACTGTATAGCCACATTAGGAGGAATACAACAGTCAAGGACCAGGTAATCTGGCTGAGGAAGGTGGGGAGCTCGCAAGACACGACCAGGAGGTATGTGAGGAGCTCAACATGATATTTAAAGAAGTATTTACAGTGGAGACAGAAAGGACTCTGGGAAATCTGAACAGGAGGGTACACCAGTAAGTACTAGATGAGATACACACAACCAAGGAGGAGGTGAAAAAGCTGCTAAATGAACTTGATACTCCAAAGGCAGTGGGACCAGACAGCATCTTTCTGTGGGTCCTTAGAGACTGAGCAGAGATGTTGTACCACTAACAATTTTCAACACATCCACTGCAACTGGGAAAATTCCTGAGTATGAAAGATGGCAGATGTAATCCCTATTTTTAAGAAAGGAGACAGACATGAGGCACTAAATTACAGACCAGTATCACTGACGAGCATAGTATGCAAAGTCGTGGAGAAGATCAGGAGGGTGGTGGAGCACCTAGAATGGAATATGCTTATAAATGACAACCAACACGGATTTGGGGAAGGAAAATCCTGTGTCACATACCTACTGGAGTTTTATGACAAAGTAACTGCAGTAAGACACAAGAGAGAGGGGTGGGTAGACTGCATTTTCTTGGACTGCAAGAAGACCTTCAACACAGTTCCTCACAAAAGATTAGTGTAAAAACTGGAGGATCAGACATGCATACCAGGAATGGTACTGCAATGGATCAGAGAATACCTGACAGGGAGGCAACAACGAGTCATGGTACATGACAAGGTGTCAGAGTGGGCACCTGTGACGAACGGGGTTCCACAGGGGTAAGGTCTAGGACCAATGTTATTTTTGGTATATGTGAATGACATGGCAGGAGGGATAGACTCAGAAGTGTCCCTATTTGCAGATGATGTGATGCTAATAAGGAGAATTAAATCGGATGAGGATCGGGCAGGACTACAGAGAGACCAGGTCCAACAACTGGCTCCTTGAATTTAACTCTGCCAAATGTAAAGTATTATACAGTGTGCTCTAGTAAAAATATTGTATAGAAAATGCCCCATATATAATGTCATTTTCGGGGATATGTTCTGAAACTGGATGTGTATTATTCCTGGTCAGTCAGTAGCCAGGAGAGGAGTGAGGTGTTTTGTGCAGTAGGTGAAGTACAGCAGATGGAACAAGATGTAGTCGTGGTGAGTTTTTTTTCTTTTAGTGTATACTACAGGTAATTTTGTGCTTACCTGTAAGGCCCTAGTGTGCAGAGGCCTATTTAAGTTTTGGAAGAGTACTCGTATGGTGTTTTTGCCTGTTGGTAGACACCAGCAGAGAGGGTGGGTGTCATGGAGCCTCCTTGTTAATAAATGTGTATCTATTGTTTCACTCACTAGTACCAGTGTGCTAGTGAGCTAATGTGAGTGAGTAAAGGTGATGTATTTAGAGCTGATTGTAGGTTGTATATGTTACTTTAATAATATATATTACATTTTTGTATAGGTGAGTTTTTGTGTCCTTCCTTATAATAAATTTAATATTGACTAATTAACGTTCCACATTTAATGTGAAGGTACAAACTGGCCCAAGAGTGGTTTCTTTTTATATTTTAAATAATATAAATGCCCCTAGACTCGGGTACCCTTTAGGAGCCAGGTCTTTTTATATCTTTATTTCTGCAAATACATGTACAAGGTATACAGGCCTAGCTGACATCAATGACATACTACGCAACAACAAAAAAAGCGTAACAAAAGTCATGCAGATCGGGGAAAGGCAAAAAAGACCGCTGACAGAGTATAGTCTAAGTGTCCAAAGACTGCAAACCTCACCCAAGGAAAAGGATCTTGGGGTGAGTATAATACCTAGCACATCTCCTGAGGCACACATCAACCAGATAACTGCTGCAGCATATGGGCACCTGGCAAACCTAAGAATACCGATCAGATACCTCAGTACGGATTTGTTCAAGACACTGTACACCGTGTATGTCAGGCCCATACTGGAGTATACAGCACCAGTTTGGAACCCACACCTGGTCAAGCACATCAAGAAATTAGAGAAAATGCAAAGGTTTGGAACAAGACTAGTTCCAGAGCTAAGGGGAATGTCCTACGAAGAAAGGTTAAGGGAAATCGGCCTGACGACACTGGAGGACAGGAGGGTCAGGGTAGACATGATAACAACATACAAAATACTGCGAGGAATTTACAAGGTGGACAGAGACAGGATATTCCAGAGATGGGACACAGAAAGAAGGAGTCACAATTGGAAACTGAAAACTCAGATGAGTCAAAGGGATGTTAGGAAGTATTTCTTTGGTCATAGAGTTGTCAGGAAGTGGAATAGCCTAGAAAGTGACGTAGTGGAGGCAGGAACCATACATAGTTTTAAGACGAGGTATGATAAAGCTCATGGAGCAGGGAGAGAGAGAGGACCCAGTAGCAACCAGTGAAGAAGCGGGGCCAGGAGCTATAACTCGACCCCTGCAACCACAAATAGGTGAGTAAACACACACACACAATATATATATATTCTTTAAACCATACCCCCGGCCGGGATTGAACCCGCGGTCATAGAGTCTCAAAACTCCAGCCCGTCGCGTTAGCCACTAGCCCCGGCCGGGGGTATGGTTTATTTGCAATCGTGTCAGATAAGATAAGATAAGATTTCGTTCGGATTTTTAACCCCGGAGGGTTAGCCACCTAGGATAACCCAAGAAAGTCAGTGCGTCATCGAGGACTGTCTAACTTATTTCCATTGGGGTCCTTAATCTTGTCCCCCAGGATGCGACCCACACCAGTCGACTAACACCCAGGTACCTATTTGCTGCTAGGTGAACAGGACAACAGGTGTAAGGAAACGTGTCGGAATGTTTCCACCCGCCGGGAATCGAACCCTGGCCGTGTGTGAACCGGGAGCTGTAGCCACCAGGCCACCGGTCATACATATTCTTTCATTCAAAATACGACTGTTTTCGAAATAATTTGATCTACTAATTACAATATACTGAAAATTATATGCAGCTAGAAAAGAACAATAAAAAAAAATCTGAACTAATTAGCAGATGTGGCAAGAAAACATCTACGTAGCGTATACTCAAACAACGTTAATTAAACTGCAATTTACTCGGCCGGAAACTGTTTTTTTTCTTTATTTATTTTTTTCCTCGTTTCTCTTTATTTTCCCCAGGAGAATTTTTTCATTTTAATATTTACTCAGAGATGATAGCAGCCCCTGAGAAGAGGTGTCTCTAACATGATTTACGTTTCCTGATGTATAGCCTCCTGACGTACGATTACCTGACGTACGACCTCCTGATGTATAGCCTTCTGGCGTACGACTACCTGACGTACGATCTGATGTATATACTCCTGATATACGACTATCTGACGTACGACCTCCTGATGTATAGCCTTCTGACGTACGACTACCTGACGTACGACCTGATGTATATACTCCTGATATACGACTATCTGACGTACGACCTCCTGATGTATAGCCTTCTGACGTACGACTACCTGACGTACAACTTCCTGATGTATAGCCTCCTGACGTATGACTACCTGACGTACGACCTGATGTATATACTCCTGACATACGACTGACGTACGACCTCCTGATGTATAGCCTCCTGACGTACGACTACCTGACGTACGACCTGATGTATATACTCCTGACATACGACTGACGTACGACCTCCTGATGTATAGCCTCCTGACGTACGACTACCTGACGTACGACCTGATGTATATACTCCTGACATACGACTGTCGTACGACTTCCTGATGTATAGCCTCCTGACGTATGACTACCTGACGTACGACCAGGACACCCCAGAAAAGTTTCTATAATTTCTATCAAGAGTGATATTTCTCATATCAGTACACGAGAAAAATCATTGAGCGAAATATTTAAAAAATAAAACATTGTCCTTATATGTATTTTAATTACCCTAGTTAGCCGATTAATGTGCTTTATTCTCAACTCTCATAACGGAGGAGGATTCGAACCTACGGCAAGACAATTAGAAAACTATCAGGCCAGTGCGTTATCCACTGTACCAGGAACTGCTTCAAATCGAGTCATTATTTCGCCAATTTTCTCTACAACGTCGTGTTATGAACGCAGTGAATGCTGTGTACGGTATGTACTCACCTAACTGTGGTTGCAGGGGTCGAGACTCAGCTCCTGTTATGTATGCTATCACCTGAGTTTGTATTGGTTCCCCGTAAAGGCTACGATACCATTATGAAGGCCAGGATAACAGTCGGTATGTGCTTAGATTGTGGAAAAAATCATGATATAAAATGCTATCCTCTACCCACACACAGACTGAAGTATTTCTTCAGTCGTAAAGTTGTCAGGAAGTTTAATAGTCTGGAAAGTGATGTAGTGGAGGCAGGATCCGTACATAGCTTTAAGAAGAGGTATGATAAAGCTCTTGGAGCAGGGAGAGAGAGGACCTAGTAGCGACCAGTGAAGAACCGGGGCCAGAAGCTGTGACTCGACCCCTGCAACTAAAATTAGGTGTACACACACACACACACACACACACAGGAACCATACATAGCATTAAGACGAGGTATGACAAAGCTCATGGGGCAGAGAGAGAACCTAGCAGCGATCAGTGAAGAGGTGGGGCCAGGAGCTGAGTCTCGACCCCTGCAACCACAAGCAGGTGAGTACACACATTTGGATCAAATATTTTTATTTTAAACAATGGAAAAAATGAATGGCACAGTAAATTAAACACTAAAAATAGTCAAAATTAAAATTACCGAAAACTAGAAACAAAATCACGAAATAATTCTAAAAAAAAAAAACAAAAGATTCTAACCCATGAGAAATAAAAAATATTCAAAGGAAATTTTGAGAAAACAAAAGCAATGAACCGGAAGAATGTATTAAAAAAAACAACATTATTAAACCAAAGATTTAGCCATTGCCCTTTTTTTTCCTGTAACTTTTGAAGTTAAGTCTTTCATACGTAACAATTCTTCTGGAACTTGAAATTGCTTTTCTACATTCAGCCTTTGTTTTGTCCTACTTATGTAACTTTCTGCTGATTGTGGTGTTATTGTGGTGTTGTGGTGGTGTTGTGGTGTTATTGTGGTGTTGTGGTGTTGTGTTGTTGTGGTGTTATTGTGTTGTTGTGGTGTTGTGGTATTATTGTGGTGTTGTGGTATTATTGTGGTGTTGTGGTATTATTGTGGTGTTGTGGTGTCATTGTTGTGGTGGTGTTGTGGTGCTATTGTGGTGTTTAGGTGTTGTGGTGTTATTGTGTTGTTGTGGTGTTGTGGTGTTATTGTGTTGTTGTGGTGTTGTGGTATTATTGTGGTGTCATTGTGGTGGTGTTGTGGTGTTATTGTCGTGGTGTTGTGGTGTTGTTGTGGTGGTGTTGTGGTGTGCAGTTATTGCGGTGGTGTTACTGTGGTGTGGTGGTGTTATTGTGGTGTTATTGTGATGGTGTTATTTTGGCGGTGTTGTGGTGGTGTTACTGTGTGTTATTGTGGTGGTTTTATTGTGGTAGTGTTGCTGTGGTAGTGTTATTGGTGTGGTGTTATCGTGGTTGTGTTGTGGTGGTGTTACTGTGGTGTTATTGTGTTGTGGTGTAGTGATGGTGTTATTGTGGTTCTGTTATTGTGGTGGCTTTGTGGTGTTACTGGGGTGGTGTTATTATGGTGGTGTTACTGTGGCGGTGTTATTGTGGTTTTATTGTGATGTTATTGTAGTGTTGTGGTGTTATTGTGGTGTTATAGGGTGGTGCTATTGTGGTGGTGTTTTTGTGGTGGTATTATTTTAGTGGTGTTATTGGGGTGGTGTTACTGTGGTGGTGATGGTATTATTGGGGCGGTGGTGATGGTGTTATTGGGGCGGTGGTGATGGTGTTATTGGGGCGGTGGTGTTATTGGGGCGGTGGTGTTATTGGGGTGGTGGCTGTGTTATTAATTACGGTTGTGGTGTTATTAAGGACGATGGTGGTGTTATTATTAGGGACGGAGATGGTGTTATTAAGGAGGGTGGTGGTGGTGTGATAGTTGTAGTTGTGGTGTAATACGAGGTGTGTATATATATATATAAATATATAGATATACACCTTTCTAGTGTATATTCACAGAAATATGCATTTGTCGGTGCATTTACATTGAGGTATAAAATACAAATCGTGTGTATACACAGCTATACACCTCGTTGTATGTATACACAGTGAAATACACCTCGAAGTATGTATACACCGAGCTATACACCTCGTGGTATGTATACACAGTGCCATACACCTCATGGTGTGTATACAGAGCTATACCACTCTGTGTATATCACTTATTCAGACCTTAAGAAATCAAAATTTTCTCATTGGTAAGAGGGTCAGTAATTTATATAAAAAAATATAAAAATTCTTAACTAAAGTTTATTAATAAAAAAAACTTCATTTGCGAAAGAAAATTAGTAGCTGGCCAAAATTTGCTGTCCATAGAAGACACAAGAATCGCTATATATCATTATTCTATAAGTCCCCCCCTACCCCCCAAAAAAGAATGAAAATCACTGGAAAAAAAATCGAAAATAATAGATGACTATTGTTATTATACACTATAATTACTATAATTATGCACAGTTATTATTACTGTCATTGTACACAGTTATCATTAGTTATTATTACATCCATGTGAGTGCTAAACCCGCAACCAATTATACACAATTACTATTATTGTACACAATGATCATTAGAGTTATTATTATTATTATATGTAATATTATAACTATGTTAGAATGCCAAAAAACTCATTAACAGAACAAAAATTTCTTCCTCTAAGTCCAGCATATTCTCTGAGGGAATAAAATTCCCCGTCCACACCAGTGTCGATCTGAAAAAACTTGATTTTCAGCTCTGGAGGAAAATGAGAGATGGAGGGGAGGCTTTTAATGAAGACGAAGTGAGAGTTAGTGAACTTGATTTTTTTATCATCGACGGTATTTTACAACGAAATGTCCACAAAATCTGGGATGACCTTGGATCACCTGAGGTGTTTTAACGGACCTGGGAGGATCTTGAAGGAATTAGGAGAATCCTGAATGACCTTTGAGGATCTTAATGACCTGGAGGAATTTTTGAAAGAATTGGGAAAAGTTTGAAGGCCTTTGGATGATTTTAAAGAACTCGGTTGGAATTTGAAAGGCTTGAAAAGACATCAATGAATCTGGGAGGATCTTTAACAAGCCAGAAAAATCTTATATAAAGAAGGATTTTGAAAGACACGAGGCGATCTCCAAGTCCTTGAAAGGAACTTGAACGACCTATTTTGTTAATAGTTGGTTAATGGGTTTAAAACCTCTCGAATATACTAGGGTCATTAAGGTTGCAAGTAATCTTGTCGCCACCAGACAAATATATTGTTATCTCTAACACAGGGACAAAAGTAAATTTTCAGTATATATATATATATATATATATATATATATATATATATATATATATATATATATATATATATATATATATATAAGATCACATATATCAAAATATATATATATACACACCACTGGGTGTATATATATCCTCTCCAAGGACCTGAGCAAGTCTTAAACTAATTTTGGAGATCTGAGAAGCTAGCTATCTACTGCAAACACTATAACAGAACACTTAACTCTATATTACGAGTGTATAACACTGTATATGCAAAACATACCTGAATCTTTCTATATACATTGTCATGCCCACACTCCAGCAACACGTCGGTTCCTCAAAAAAAGCCTCTTGTTAATTATCTTCTAACAGGACGAGACATATGGTTGTTGAAGCCACTTAGTCCCCCTCCCCCCACGTCTCAAAATTCCCAACTCTCTGATACTGTCATTCACAAAATATACCAAATATAATTTCAGTATCGCATGATCAAGTTCTTAAGCGAATATTAATAATATAATTTTAGGAAAAAATAAACGAAATGCTGAAGTGAAAAAATTATTGAATCTACTTTAACGATAAATTTGTACACAGGTTAGAGCTTCAAAATTATAATGTTCAAATTTCATTGCTTTAAATACTCAATTGTACTTCATATTGTAAATTGTTTATATTGTTCTATTGTAATACTGCAATGTTTATAAAATAATTCAAAATTGTAATTATTCACTACTAAACTTCTCTACTAGACCTATTGAAGCTATGTACCATTATCTAATATTACTCATGTCTCTGTACACACTGTTACTCACCTAATGACCATTTAATCTGTTGTAGCTTAATATTAAGTCAATTTTAAGTTTGCCCAAAATGCTCTGCATCCAAGGGGCTTTTGGCACGTACATTCCTTTGTACAACTATGTATCATGTCAAAATAAATTATTATTATTATTATTATTATTATTATTATTATTTTATGAGTTGACATAAAGCTCTTTGAAACGACGATCCTGTATACTGTTAGCAGAATAAACAAGGAGAATTTGCACTCTGAAATGACACTCTTGCACTATTGCTACTTTTCTAACAGTATCCAGAAGGGGGGCGCTGAATCTGTAGGGGTAATACAACGCTGTGGAATGGGAGGCCTTGAGGTTTGATCCAAGGGAGAGGAGGATCAAGAGACCCCTCACCGGCTTCAAGGAACCTCTCTTGAGGGGATAAAACTCTCTAAAATGAGGGCTATTTATAACGGTTGGAACATATAGGACAGAGCTCTCTAAATGACGAAGAGGGAGGACACAAGCTCTCTAAATGACGAACAGGGAGGACACAAGCTCTCTAAATGACGAACAGGGAGGACACAAGCTCTCTAAATGACGAACAGGGAGGACACAAGCTCTCTAAATGACGAACAGGGAGGACACAAGCTCTCTAAATGACGAACAGGGAGGACACAAGCTCTCTAAATGACGAACAGGGAGGACACAAGCTCTCTAAATGACGAACAGGGAGGACACAAGCTCTCTAAATGACGAACAGGGAGGACACAAGCTCTCTAAATGTCGATCAGGGAGGACACAAGCTCTCAAACGACGAGCCTATTCTGCAGCTGCAACACAAATACAGAACACACAGAGCTCACTAAATTACTACCGAAATATAATATTGCAGGTGTGTGTGTGTGTGTGTGTGTGTGTATGTGTGTGTGTGTGTGTGTGTGTGTGTGTGTGTGTGTGTGTGTGTGTGTGTGTGTGTGTGTGTGTGTGTGTGTGTGTGTGTGTGTGTGTGCTTGCTACCCAATCAGGAAAATGGAAGAGCAGGTTTTTCAATCTAGTGGATTCAGGATAGGATATGCTGCCACTCTCCCTCCCACCTCATCTCCAGTGACAAGCCTGCTAGAGTTCAAGACCAGTGTATCAATAATGACACAGTGACGAACCATTTAAGGGACAGCGAATGATTCACGATCACTTCAGAATAATAATAATATGGTTTATGAATATACTGTAAGAGTTTTAAAACCGAGTTTCACCTTGTCTTTCTCGCCCCACCTTGCCTTAGAGGCTGTCCTAGCTGATCAACTTTTAGTGGAAGATTTAACGATATTCTTATTGCCATACTGAAGTCTTCCAGCGCGGACTGACATATTTTTTAGCACCTTGTATGAGGTGCCTTGTGTGAGTTCAATCCAGCATGATGGATTATGACAGGGACACATAACTTTTCTTCCTACTGAGCAATTATCAGCACATCGTTTACGTACCTCTGACGCATAGACAATTAATAAGTAAATCCCTAACGTATACAAAGTCAACAAATGAGTCCATGACATATACACAATCAAAAAATTAAACCATGACACATACTATCAGCAAATAAATCCCTGTCGCATATACAATCAACAAATAAATCACTGATGTATATACAATCAATCAAATCACTGACGTAAACACAATCAACAAACAAATAATTGATGCACGCACAAACAACAAAGAATAATTTACGACTTTAAACACAACTTACGAGTGACTCATTTTAAGAGTATAATAATTAATATTATTATTAATGATAATAATGATAATTCAAAGAGTTATATATCGGCCTGTTTCACTGATTACTTGTATTCCAGAAGCAAATTGAATTGTATTTCATTGTACTTTTTTCATACATCGCTAAACCAATATGGGTCATACGCTGCGAGGAGTGGTAAAGGCTCGATCCTCCCGCCGCTAATCACGGCCTGGTCTCAATCCAGCGGTCAATAAAACCGTAGTAGTAAGTCCTTTTAAGCGCCCATTCCTCGAGAGTTCTTTTTTTATTAAATTTTAATTATGGAAATTGCCTAACGAAATGCTTCCTAAACTCGCTCAAATTAAATCAGTTTAGGAGTATGCTGGAAATAATTTTTATCAGAAATCTATTAATGTCATCCCCTGGGACATATTTTTTTCTTTAACGAGGAAGGGCTTAACTTGTGTGGGAGGTTGTATGATGCATGGGAGATGGGAGGCTATTAGATTAAGTCTAAGGGAGGATAAATGCAGTCCCTTGAATCAAGAACCCTTCTCACAGGCATCAAGGAACGTTCCTTGAGGGATATACCAGATGGATGATGTAATCAGTGCACTAACCTTTGAGAAAAAGTATTTTAGGTAGTCAGTCCCTCAGCCTAGAGGAAATTTTAGCTCTACGGTCTACTACTCCCTTTGTATTTCACTGAAGAAGCCTACTGAGCAGGCGAAACGTTTCATCAATATACGCAATTGTTGTATATGTGTCTAAATCTTCAACTAGTCGGTCTTTTATTCCATTTTCAATTATACTAGGTGGGTATGGGAAGGGCTGGGTATGATTAGTATCTGAGGTATTGAAGCTAATTCTAGAGTAGGTTTAGGAAGAGGTTGGACAAGTGGGTAGGTGGGTATGGTTGGTTAAGAGAAGGATTTACCTAGTTTGGGCCAGTAGGCCTGCTGCAGTGTTCCTACATTATATTTTTATGGATGTTCCGGGAGTCAATGCCTTCGCTGCTTATTCATTGATAAGTTATATTCTAAATCAATCCTGTATAATATAGAAATACCTGAGAACTTTCATGTGCTTATACCTGGGGTATACCTGGAGAGGGTTTCGGGGGTCAACGCCCCCGTGGCCCGGTCTGAGACCAGGCCTCGTGGAGCAGGGTCTGATCAGCCAGGCTGTTACTGCTGGCTGCATGCAAACTAACCTACGAACCACAGCCCGGCTGGTCAGGTACTGACTTTAGGTGCCTGTCCAGTGCCTTCTTGAAGACAGCCAGGGGTCTATTGGTAATCCCCCTTATGTATGCTGGGAGGCAGTTGAAGTCTTGGGTCCCTGACACTTATTGTGTTGTCTCTCAGTATACTCGTGGCGCCCCTGCTTTTCATTGGAGGAATGTTACGTCTCCTGCTGAGTCTTTTTCTGTCAATTCCTCGAGGATTTTTCAAGTGTATATTATCATGTATCTTTCTCGCCTGCATTCCAGGGAATACAAATCAAGGTACTTCAACAGTTCCCAGTAATTTAGGTGCCTTACCGTACTTATGTGTGCTGTGAAAGTTCTTTGTACACTCTCCAGGTCAGCAATTTTGCCTGCCTTGAAGGGGGCCATTAGTGCACAGCAGTATTCCAGCTTAGAGAGAACAAGCAGTTTGAAGAGAATCATCATGGGCTTGGCGTCCCTAGTTTTGTAGGTTCTCATTATCCATCCTATCATTTTTCTAGCAGATGCGGTAGTTACATTGCTGTGGTCCTTGAAGGTGAGATCCTCTGACATTATCACTCCCAGGTCCTTCACATTAGTTTTTCGCTCTATTGTATGGTTAGAATTTGTTGTATACCCTGATACGGTTTTAATATCCTCGAGTTTTCCATAACTGAGTAGCAGAAATTTTTCTTCATTGAACTTCATATTGTTCTGAGTGAACCATTTGAAGATTTGGTTGATGTCCCCTTGGAGTCTTGCGGTGTCTTCGATGGAGGTCACTGTCATGGCAGTTCGGGTGTCATCTGCAAAGGAAGACACAGAGCTATGGCTTACATCTCTATGTCAGATATGAGGATGTGCTTTCACTGTTCCACACTATGGAACAAAACTCTTTTCCAGTTTCCTGACGAACCTTACCTAACCTAACCTAACCTCCAGGCTAAGGTGACTGACCACCTCAAAACTACTCCTTAAAGTGTGATAGACTGATTACATCGTCTTCACATCTCTACTTCTGTAAATTCCTCTGTACTCGACTGAAGAAGCCTACTGTGTAGGCGAAACGTTTCGAAATAAAGATATCTAACACATATCTTCCTCTGAGGATGTGTAAGTACATGGAAGTGCTCAGATGCTTTTATTATTTTCACTGTGGTATTTTTATTTGTAATCACGCCTTTACTGTGATTTAATATAATATACACTAAGAGGTGCATTTCTCTCAGCATATATATGCTGTGAGTTTATTTTAAATCTCTATTATAGGGATTATATTATTCTTGTTAACTGGTGAAAGGGTGAAAAGGCTTTAAACCCTAATTAACCATCCAATGCCTTGTTAGAAAAGTTACGAGTGCTTCCTTCACGAAATATTAGTGCTTCCTTTACGATACATAGTTCCTTCACGAAATATTAGTGCTTCCTTTACGAGGTACAATCATAGATCGTTCAGAAACTATAATTTTTTTTTTTCACACGTTGTGAGTATATCCTTCACGAAGCAGGAAGAGGATCCTTAAGCAGGATCAACAGGTCAACATACCTTGCGAACTTTCGCCTAGTTGAACAGGAAAGCTTACTAGTGGGGGAAAGTTAACGAAATGAAACTTACAATCGTTTGTAGCTTAACAGCTTACAAACACTGTGTTAAAAGTACCGATGGCAGGGAATAACAGTGAACAACAACAAAGAAAGAATAATTGAAAATTGAATTTTATAAACATGAATTATAATGTAATAAATGTATCACTTATCTAATTATATAAATGATAGTTACTGAAAAAGGAAAATGAATTTTGTTTCCAAATCGAACTTAAAATAGTTACAAAGAGTTATAAATATTGTACAAATAGTTTACAAAGAGTTGCAAAAAGAGTAAAAACTATTTGGAAATCCGCTGATTATACAGAACAGTTTGGGAATATCCTGTTAAGCTAAAACCAGATTAGCGTAAACATAATTATGCTCAAAATCTGACTGAATAATTGAGTGAATGGGACAGATTTATTATGTAACATATATTTCTAGATCTTTGTTCGTATTGGTGTGAACTAGATAATGCCAAATTTAACCTAAGTTAACGGAAATGCAATGTATAATCAGGGACAGTCTATATAGTACGTCACTGATGTTAGGTCTGTATAAGTTAGATAAGATAAGATAAGATTTCGTTCGGATTTTTAACCCCGGAGGGTTAGCCACCCAGGATAACCCAAGAAAGTCAGTGCGTCATCGAGGACTGTCTAACTTATTTCCATTGGGGTCCTTAATCTTGTCCCCCAGGATGCGACCCACACCAGTCGACTAACACCCAGGTACCTATTTGCTGCTAGGTGAACAGGACAATAGGTGTAAGGGAACGTGTCGAAACGTTTCCACCCGCCGGGAATCGAACCCGGGCCCTCCGTGTGTGAAGCGGGAGCTTTAGCCACCAGGCCACCGGGCCTGGTAGAAATAATAATAATAATAATAATAATAATAATAATAATAATAATAATAATAATAATAATAATAATAATAATAATAATAATAATAATAATAATAATAATAATAATTATTATTATTATTATTATTGTTTTTATGAGAACAAGGAATAATATACCAGTAGGAATAACATACCAAGAATAACATACCAGTAGGAATAATATCATTTGTTTCATCTCAGTAACGTACAGTTGTACATTATTTAGTGTTTTAGTCTGTTTATGGTTAGGACTGACCTAACCTAACAAGGGATACCCGTCACTGTCTGTTAAGGTAATGTCGAAGTCTTATCTTGCTTAACACCAGGACGATTTAATGTTAAGAATCTCGGGAATGATATTAACTTTGTGGAGCCGTCGAATGAATTTATATTGGAAGAGGATATGGGTTGCTTTACATTCCCTGTCTTTCTCATTATTAGGAAAAATAAGAGTTTCCTTTACCAAGTTTAAGGAAACCTATCATTAAAAATATTATTAATCCCACCACATCGTGAGAATCAGTAGTTTTTATTGATTTTTTTCTCAGAATCCTTAGAGCAGGGATTCCCAACCTGTGGCCCGAGGGCCACATGTGGCCCTTCTGGGAAATAGATGTGGCCCTCACATTAAATTATGAATTCACTTTTATGTAGGTTCTACACTGTAGTGTCAACAATTACAAAATAATATTGTTATTCATAAAATTACAAAATGCAGCTTTCATTTAAATTTGACTTTTCAAATTGGCCCTTAGAATATACTGGATTCCTGGATGAGCTCACCTGCCTAACAAATATCGTCAGGTTTCTAAAATGTCCTATGATTAACACTTGTCGTAGTTGCGTATAATAAGACAGTTACCCCCACCACAACCTCACCCACCAAAACACCCACCAACACTATTGACACATCCACCAACCCATCCCCCAACAACCCCAATCACCATAATCAAAATAACCCTTTATATGGCTATCCTCTCCATCACTGTTATCACCACCACGACAACCACCCGCACTACCTCATTACATAAGCCATCCCTTCCACTACCACAACCATCCATACCACTACAACAGCCACCCTCCCACTCAAAAACGTATTATTGTTCTCATACTGCTAACTCACAGCCCAAGATTGTAATCTACTCCCTCTTCGAAGGCATATAACTTAGCCAATTTATCAGAGTCTGGTTGATCAGACCCTGATCCATCATGAGGCCTGGTCTCAGACCAGGCCGCGGGGGCGTTAACACCCGAAACCCTCTTCAGGGATACTCCAGGTATGTATATGAAGACCAGTGGGAGATGGATACCACAGAAGGTACACTCAGTGGGGTCAGAGTGTACATTCTGTGGATTCCACCTCACACTGAACTTCAGATGCATGATAGAACTGATAAATTGGCTAAGTTATATGTCTTCAAAGAGGGAGTAAATTACAATCTTGGCTTGTCAGTTAGCAATTCGAAAATAATACGTAAAGAACTTCAACTGAACTTTACTGACTGAGGGAGACTGACACCAGTCAGTCCATCTGTCATCATTCTATCATGCAGGAGAAGCCACATGTCTATGATGCATCCTGCAAAATAAGCCGACTCTTGGATGTCACTACCGTCCGGCTCCGGCTGGGATACAAGTATCTTTGGGAGGTTAAATCACCACCACCAAATGTAGACCAAACGAAATGTAAACTTTGCCAGATGGACTATTGCCAGACTCTGCATCATTATGTACTGGAGTGCTATCAGATTAATGAATTCAGAGATAACTCGCCTAAAAATTTTCAAGAAATACCAAAGTATTTTATCCACTGAAAAAATACCCTGACTTTGTTCACTTTAAGTAAAGCATTGACACTGTGTGTGTGTGTGTGTGTGTGTGTGTGTGTGAGAGAGAGAGAGAGAGAGAGAGAGAGAGAGAGAGAGAGAGAGACAGAGAGACAGAGAGACAGAGAGACAGAGAGACAGAGAGACAGAGAGACAGAGAGACAGAGAGACAGAGAGACAGAGAGACAGAGAGAGAGAGAGACAGAGAGAGAGAGAGAGAGAGAGAGAGAGAGAGAGAGAGAGAGATGAGCGAGTTAAAGATATAATTAATGGCTGCATAAATAACTCATTACGATTGTGACCAGATATAAACATGTAAATAGTTCATTACCACAGTACTTGTACAGTTATCAAAACTTTGTGGCCCAGTTCCTGGACCCATTATGTACCTCTGTAATCTTTTGACTACCACCCACAGGATGGGTATGGGGTACATAATGATGTTAAACTAACCCACTCAAAACTATCACACAGCCCCATCAATATCACCATCAACACCCCCATCATCATTATAACCCCAGTCACCACCACCTTCACCCCACCACCTCCACTTCCACCCCACAACCACCAGTTTTACCTACTAATGCTAGTTTTGTGTAGCCTAGTTGAACTATGTCCCTCCAAAAAACTCCAGCACATTCCTTAATGAAAATGACTAATTACATGTTAATTAACTGAAAAATAATTTAACATTAAATACATATTTTTAATAAGGCAATGAGGCGTAAAATCCCCGATTAAATCTGAAACTGCTGGCATTTTCAGCTTCACTGTTTTAGCAGAGTAAGAATCTCTCGTAATTATTGAGGCAGGAAATGTAATCTGTGTTGTTAATGGTTAAAGGTAATACGTGTTTCATCCAAGCTTATAAGTGATATGTAAAATGATTATTTCTAGATATTCGCCTTGGCTGTTTGAGTTTAAAGTCTAATATACGAGTTTACCTGGAGGTCGTTACAAGGGTCAGCGCCCCCCGCGGCACAGTCCTTCACCAGGGTCATTAAGGCTGCGTGTCACCTTCAGGCCAAAGTCAAGAATATTTTAATACCTAAAATAGGAGTTAACGTATGTTCCCAATGTATATTCAATGTATATAGTGTGGATAGTTGTATAACTGAGTTTAGACTAAAATATGTCACTACACAAAAAGATTAAATAATGTTTAAAATATAAAACCTTCCCATTAATCTAGTGAAAAACCACTGACGTTTTCTGTTATGTTTACGGGTTTTATTGCATAGGTCATTCAGCATCAAGGGAATTAATAATAATCAGATTTGATCCTAGGAAATGGAGAGTAGTAATACACAAATAACCCGCACATAAAAGACAGAAGCTTACGATGACGTTTCGGTCCGACTTGGACCATTGGCCAGTGTGACTTTGTCAATGGTCCAAGTCGGACCGAAACGTCGTCGTAAGCGTCTGTCTTTTATGTGCGGGTTATTTGTGTATCGTTCCAGTCACGGTATTGTGCCTTTTTGTTATTTATGAGAGTAGTAATACATCCCCTTAAACTCTGACCATTTTCTAATGTAGGAGATAGCAATATTTGATATGTATTATTTCCTATTTATATCTTAATTAAATAATCGCGGATATATACACCGAGAGATGCATATCTCAGTGTATATAAACAACGATGTATATTTATTAGTGTATGACCAGAATTTACGACAAACCTTATTTTAGGTATTAAGGTATTCTTAACTGGTGATGTGCAGCCTTTAATAACCCCTCGTACAGTAGATGGGCTTTAAACCCCCATCAACCAGCCAACAAGCAGCAGTGGAATGAACTGCAGCATCCTCGGCACGATTCATCATTCATGCTGGCTATAAACATGATGATCAAACTGCACCACGTTATCGTAACCAGCTCACCCCCCCCCCCCAGAAGTCCATTTTAAAGTAGACAAGGTAGTTAAAGATTGATGGTAATATCAAGCGACCAAGTGACCAGTAATAGCTGGCTGAATAATATATATATATATATATATATATAATATATATATATTTATATATATACATATATATATAATATATTTATATATATATATTTACATATATATTTATATACATATATATATTTACATATATATTTATATATATATATTTATATATTCATATATATTTACATATATAATATATATATATTTATATATATATATTTATATATATATTTATATATATATTTATATATATATATTTATAGATATATTTTTATATATATTTGTATATATATTTGTATATATATTTTTATATATATTTGTATATATATTATATATATATATATATATATATATATATATATATATATATATATATATATATATATATATATATATATAAGACAAAGTCCTAATATTGTCTTTGATCTTCGAGCAAGCTGCTAGGCCACTTCGCCTCTCTCATCACAGAGGAAACACCGCAAAAGTCACACAAAGGAGGCTGGTATTGAGCCCTGGGTGACTGGCACCCCTCCTTCCTTACCTCCCTCCCTCCTTCCATCTCACTCTCCTTCCCTCCCTCCCTTCTTCCATCTCACTCTCCCTCCTTCCTTCCCTCCCAGGCACTGCCGCTGTCAACTCCTGTTGACACTGTTCTTTTCCATTTCATTTATTTTTGTGTGGAAGTAGGAGCTTTATTTAGTGTGCTTGAGTTTGACAATTGAAAATCAGTGACGGTGTTTCATGACTTGGGAGTGTTGGAAAGATGTGTTGGAGGGTCTTGTAAGACTTGGAGGTGTAAGAAAGATGTGTTGGAGGGTCTTGTAAGACGTGGGGGTGTGGGAAAGATGTGTTGGAGGGTCTTGTAAGACGTGGGGGTGTGGGAAAGATGTGTTGGAGAGTCTTGTAAGACTTGGGGGTGTAAGAAAGATGTGTTGGAGGATCTTGTAAGACGTGGGGGTGTGCGAAAGATGTGTTGGAAAGTCTTGTAAGACTTGGGGGTGTAAGAAAGATGTGTTGAAGGGTCTTGTAAGACGTGGGGGTGTGGGAAAGATGTGTTGGAGGGTCTTGTAAGACGTGGGGGTGTGGGAAAGATGTGTTGGAGAGTCTTGTAAGACTTGGGGGTGTAAGAAAGATGTGTTGAAGGGTCTTGTAAGACGTGGGGGTGTGGGAAAGATGTGTTGGAGAGTCTTGTAAGACTTGGGGGTGTAAGAAAGATGTGTTGGAGGGTCTTGTAAGACGTGGGGGTGTGGAAAAGATGTGTTGGAGGGTCTTGTAAGACTTGTGGATGCGGGAAAGATGTGTTGGAGGGTCTTGTAAGACGTGGGGGTGTGGGAAAGATGTGTTGGAGGGTCTTGTAAGACGTGGGGGTGTGGGAAAGATGTGTTGGAGGGTCTTGTAAGACTTGGGGGTGTGGGAAAGATGTGTTGGAGGGTCTTGTAAGACGTGGGAGTGTGGAAAGATGTGTTGGAGGGTCTTGTAAGACGTGGGAGTGTGAGAAAGATGTGTTGGAGGGTCTTGTAAGACTTGGGGGTATGGGAAAGATGTGTTGGAGGGTCTTGTAAGACTTGGGTGTGTGGGAAAGATGTGTTGGAGGGTCTTGTAAGACTTGGGGGTGTGGGAAAGATGTGTTGGAGGGTCTTGTAAGACGTGGGGGTGTGGGAAAGATGGGTTGGCGGGCCTTGTATAACGTGGGAGAGTAGGAAAGATGTGTTGTAAGGAATGGGTACATGAGGAAAATGTCTTGTAAGGAATGGGTACATGAGGAAAATGTCTTGTAAGGAATGGGTACATGAGGAAAATGTCTTGTAAGGAATGGGTACATGAGGAAAATGTCTTGTAAGGAATGGGTACATGAGGAAAATGTCGTGTAAGATATGGGATGAAACGAAGCGGCAGAAAGGAATTAAGTAATGTCTCGTTTTGACAAAACGGTTGCAATATAATCTTGATCAAATAAAATGTAAAAAAATATGATATGAGAAATCTCGAAAGGGCTTATGATAATAGCACTTTCCACTGTAGTTATATAGCATATAAAAGACTTGATAACGTCTGTTGTGAGTGAAAACTCTCCAGTCATGGGGTGACAAGGCAGCACCTATGACGGGAGGAGAGGGAAAATATAACAGAGTTCAGTATATGGAAATATTTGAAATAACCAACGCTCACTTGCCTACTTTAATATATGGTCTCATGTTACTATACGTGTCTCTTCCGGACATTTGTCTTCACTTTGGTATAATCTTTCTTCAGCACCATCTGGAAGCCGAGTTTGCAGTCTCCCTCTGCCTAATCTGGATCATCCTGATGGAGGTCGTAAGCCAAAGCACAGCCTCCTGCTTACGTCTGCAATAACACACTCGTATCAAGTGAAATTATTTTTCCTCTATGTTCTCTGCGATATGCTTACGATATAACTGCGAGGTATTTGTGAACAGTTTCTCGGCCTCGTTTACCCCTTGTTGATTAATTGTTTAAGCAGGCTGTTGCCGACCCGCTAGCCCACATAGTTCACATATTCTAATTGATTTGGCACCTGGCGTAAATACTTCAGCGTCTATAGATTCTGGTGTCAAACAAATCATCGATTCCTGAAGTTTTGGGTTAAGTAGATTTTCTCTCGCATTTTTTCTTAGGCTTTAATTTAAAAAACTCTCTATATACGGAAAATTTCCGGATGGGAAAGAAATTCTTCGGAATTTCAAGAATTTCCTTGAAAGTTGAAGAAAATCTTTAGAATTAGCACATATCTTTGGAGTTTGGGGGAAAATATTTAAATTTAAAGAAAATCTTCAGGAATTAGAGAAAATTTACCAAAGTTAAAAAATTTTCTGAATATAAAATAAAGAAATTTTTAAGAAATCTTCAAAAGTGACGGAGATAATTCGTTTATATTTAAAGACATTTTTCGACAGTTACAGAAAATCTTCGAAATTTATTGAAAATTTTTACAAGTTCAAAAAAAAGTCTCTGAAACAAATAAAATCCTGGAGGCAGAAGTGAAAGCTCTCAAGTTTCAACACTTCAATGGGACGGAAAAGAAAGCAATACTGAAGGAATCGGAAGAGAAAGCATATTATTAGTTATTATTATTATAGTTAATAATAATAATAATAATAATAAAATTATTATTATTATTGTGTAGTGCTGGTAAGATGTACACAACTGCTTCGTCCTAAATCACGTTTACTTTAGTGGGTTATCTTAGGTCACATCGTGTGGTGTTTATGAGAGTCCATGACGCCTGTGTGCCCTCATGACTCGTGTAAAAAGTACTGAATGTTATATCTATGCATGACGTGTGTAAAGGAAGCCTGCAATAGTTTTACATGATTGTAGGATTACTGGTTTCCTTTTTTTTCTGTTTCAGACGGGATAATAGGTATATCTTGCTACTTCTACTTACATTTAGGTCACACTACACATGCATGTACAAGCATATATACATATCCATCTGGGTTTTCTTCTATTTTCTTAATAGTTCTTGTTCTTCTTTATTTCATCTTATCTCCATGGGGGAAGCGGAACAGAATTCTTTCTCCGTAAGTCATGCGCGTCGTAAGAGGCGACTAAACTGCCGGGAGCAAGGGGCTAGTAACCCCTTCTCCTGTATATATTACTATATTTGAAAAGAAAAACTTTCATTTTTCTTTTTAGGTCACCTTGCCTCGGCGGGATGCGGCCGGTTTGTGGTTTGTTGAAAAAACTACGCGTAAATGAAAACCTAGAGCGGAAGTCAGCGCAGAATCGGGTCATGCAGGGCCAGGCAGGGTCATGCAGGGTTAGGCAGTCAGGCAGGGTCACATCACTGAGACAAGAGGAGTGGAGATCATTGGATGGCGTGGAACGCGAGCAGGATAAACACTTCCATCTAATTAGTATTGTCATCAGTGACTTCTCCAGCCGGCTAGCTAGTGTGGAAAACTCTCCAGGGAGACTCATTCTCGCAGATCAATGATCCGGCCACATGCTATCTGCTGGATTAAGACACACACACACACACACACACACACACACACACACACACACACACACACACACACACACACACACACACACACACACACACACACACAGTGTGCTGGATTAAGCCACACATTTAGTTGGACTCTGGCGCATCTGACAACTGGTAAAGAAACACAGAACTAGAGATCCTTATTACGTCTTTCCTCTTTCACGTACTGGAAACACTGCCAAGTACAAAGAATAACAAAGCCACATTAATATGTTATTTATGTTGTTCTACTTCCTACTGTATTTTTGTAAATGTACTTTCTTTTCAAATAAAGTTCACACGGAATATAGAATACAGGGGAAGGTAGGAGAAGAAAATATTCAAACGCTCCGGGGAGAATCTCGAGTCTTCCCTAAAGTTTATTCTTTTCTCCGAGGGTGAGGGTCTCCAGTTCAGTTCCAGACGTGGTACCTCTGGAATAAATAAATAAATAATATATATATATATATATATATATATATATATATATATATATATATATATATATATATATATATATGCAATAAGATCACAGTAAACAGGTGATTTCAGAATATGCAAAACAACCACTCTGAAAGAATAGAGAAATTCCAAAGTGCTTTCGTGACTACTCACATTATCAAGGAACTATGAAAGTAAAGCATCCAAGGAAGGTATATAAGGGGTCTGGCCAACACCTCACTATCAGATCCCACAACTGTTAAACACCTGACGCGAGCCGGCCCAACTGGACAGGTCCTTTGCACAACCCACCAACAAACTATTCTACCCAAGAAAATTTTTAAAATTATGTGTCCAGTGTATTATTAAATTCTTCCCAAATTCTATTAATTATAAATGGATCTAATTTATATAAACCAAATGAAATATTCATATTATTGTCAAAACTGCTTTTTATGAAACAAGATTCAATTATATTCCTGTCGACCATGGACTTGCTTGATACTACTTTCTCAACTTTTTGAAAATCAATTGGATGGTTAAAATCTCTTACATGAATAAATAGAGCATTGGAATCTTGTCCAGTTCTAATGCTATATTTATGTTGTTTTAATCATAGTTCGATATTTTTACCAGTTTGACCGTAATAAACTTTATCGCAAATTTTACAAGGAATCTTATAGACACATCCATCAGCATTTTGGGGGGAATTCTTTATCACAAGTTTTTTTTACTGTATCAAGATTTTTGAATACAACTTTAATATTAAAAGTCTTAAGAAGAGAAGGCATATCAACCAAGGTTTCATGGTAAGGGAGAACCAACATATTTTTAGTTGAATAAGGCTGGTTGTCCCTTTTTGGATTGTAAAAAGTATTTCTAGCAACTTTAAAAGATTTATCAATTACATTTCTTGGGTATTTTAAATCATTACCTATTTCATAAATTTTGGATATTTCCTCATCTATGAACTCAGGACAACAAATTCGTAAAGCTCTCAAAAACATTGATGAGAAAACAGACAGTTTGACTATCTGGATGCGAAGAATAATAGTGGACAGAGGAACAGTTATTTGTAGGTTTTCTGTAAATTTTAAATTTGAATTCATTATTACCCTTAATAATTAAAACATCTAGAAAAGGCAATGAGTTATTTTCTTCAAACTCAACAGTAAAGTTTATAGAATGGGCTAAGCTATTTAATTTTCCAAGGAAATGGTGTACATCTACATTTTTGGGCATACGACACAAAATATCATCAACATATCTGAACCATTTAGCTCTATTAGGGAGGATTGTGTTAAGCAACCTTGTTTCAAAAAATTCCATGTATAGGTTACTAAGAACAGGTGAAAGAGGATTTCCCATTGCCATACCAAACTTCTGAGTGTAAAACATATCATTAAATACAAATTTTGCATCAACAAAGCAAAGTTTAATAAGTTTAATGATAGTAGGAACTGGCAATGGTAAATCATAGTTAACGAGTTCTTCAGATAAGAAACTTAATAAATCACCAACAGGAACTTTCGTAAACAAGGAAGTAACATCAAAACTAACCATGTTAAAATCATTTAAGTCAGTCAAGGAGCTTAATTTATCAACTAAGTCTATGTTGTTTTTAACATTAAAGTTAGAAATTTTGCCAACAATAGGGCTCAAAATATCAACAAGCCATTTGGATAATTTATATGAAACTGACCCTATGGAGCTAATAATTGGTCTGACTGGATTCCCTGGTTTGTGTGTTTTTATTAGTCCATACATGTAAGGTAAAGATGGATTAGTGGAAGTAAATTGTTTGACTAATTCATCTTTGACTTTCAGTAGAAGTTTTATTATTTTATTGAAATGGCTGTTAACGGTTTCTAGGGGATTTTTCCTAAGTTTAGAAAAATATGAATATTTCCTTTGGTTTATATAAATTAGATCCATTTATAATTAATAGAATTTGGGAAGAATTTTATAATACACTGGACAAATAATAATTTTAAAAATTTTCTTGGGTAGAATAGTTTGTTGGTGGGTTGTGCAAAGGACCTGTCCAGTTGGGCCGGCGCGCGTCAGGTGTTTAACCGTTGTGGGATCTGATAATGAGGTGTTGGCCAGACCCCTTATATACCTTCCTTGGATGCTTTACTTTCATAGTTCCTTGATAATGTGAGTAGTCACGAAAGCGCTTGGAATTTCTCTATTCTTTCAGAGTGGTTGTTTTGCATATATATATATATATATATATATATATATATATATATATATATATATATATATATATATATATAGGTAATAGGTTGGTAGACAGCAACCGCCCAGGGAGGTACTACCGTCCTGCCAAGTGAGTGTAAAACGGAAACCTGTAATTGTTTTACATGATGGAAGGATTGCTGGCGTCTTTTTTCTGTCTCATAAGCATGCAAGATTTCAGGTACGCCTTGCTACTTCTACTTACACTTAGGTCACACTACACATACATGTACAAACATATATATACATACCCCTCTGGGTTTTCTTGTATTTTCATTCTAGTTCTTGTTCATTTCCTCTTATCTCCATGGGGAAGTGGAACAGAATTCTTCCTCCGTAAGCCATGCGTGTTGTAAGAGGCTACTAAAATGCCGGGAGCAAGGGACTAGTAACCCCTTCTCCTGTATATATTACTAAATTTAAAAAGAGAAACTTTCTTTTTTCTTTTTGGGCCACCCCGCCTTGGTGAGATACGGCCGGTGTGTTGAAAGATATATATATATATAGTCTTTGCGACCAGCCAAAGACTCGAACCCAGGTTGTATTGGCCCGCCTCATGGTGAGCGAAAAACCACATGAAGCCCTAACCCACAGGACCACTAAATCCTACAGGAATCAAGCACCCAGCAGAGCTAGGTGTGTTACCTTGATCCGAGGATATACGGTGGTGTGGGTGATTCTGAACTAATTTCATTCTACTCCCCATTTGGTGTACTAGCCTCAACAACCTCAACAAACAGTAATGGGATCTGGAGTATATTAGGCCCCCTCATTGTCTGCTAGATTAAGGGACCCGATTATTTAGGGACAGGTATATATAATACTTTAGATATTAGGGATTCTAGGCCAAGAAATGCTTCTGGTAGAGATCTAAGATGCTGAGAGGTGGTATGGCTGTTGTGGATATGGAATCGAGCCTCCACCCCTCATGAGAAACATGGGTGAGGTGAGTGAGGTAATTAGGGTGAGAGGGATAAGCTGGAAGTGAGTGGGAAGCAGCAGGTAACGTAAGGAAAGCAGTAAGGGTCGTGCACCATTAGGTTGGAATGGAGGGAGAGGGGTCACACTGTGACTAAGATATGCTCTAACCACTGGGCCGAGGCAGCAAGCAGGAAGAAGAGGCAGGAAGCAGAGAAGCAGGAAGTAGAGTAGCAGGAAGAAGAAGGAAGATGGAAGGAGAGAAGCAAAAAATAAGAAAAGTAGGATATATAAAGAAAAGAAATGGGAAGTAGGAAGAAGAGAAATACGAAAAGAAGATAAGCTGGAAGCAGGAAGAGGAGGAGCAGGAAGATGAAAGAAGAGAAGCAGGAAGAAGAGAAGCAGGAAGAGGTAGGAAAGCTGAACAAGAAAGGCAGAAAGGGTGAACAAGAGAGGCAGAAAGGGTGAACAAGAGAGGCAGAAAAGATGAACAAGAGAGGCAGAAACGGTGAACAAGAGAGGCAGAAATGGTGAACAAGAGAGGCAGAAATGGTGAACAAGAGAGGCAGAAATGGTGAACAAGAGAGGCAGAAATGGTGAACAAGAGAGGCAGAAATGGTGAACAAGAGAGGCAGAAATGGTGAACAAGAGAGGCAGAAAAAGTGAACAAGAGAGGCAGAAAGGGTGAACAAGAGAGGCAGAAATGGTGAACAAGAGAGGCAGAAAAGGTGAACAAGAGAGGCAGAAATGGTGAAAAAGAGAGGCAGAAATGGTGAACAAGAGAGGCAGAAATGGTGAACAAGAGAGGCAGAAAAGGTGAACAAGAGAGGCAGAAAGGGTGAACAAGAGAGGCAGAAAGGGTGAACAAGAGAGGCAGAAATGGTGAACAAGAGAGGCAGAAAAGGTGAACAAGAGAGGCAGAAAAGGTGAACAAGAGAGGCAGAAAGGGTGAACAAGAGAGGCAGAAATGGTGAACAAGAGAGGCAGAAATGGTGAACAAGAGAGGCAGAAAGGGTGAACAAGAGAGGCAGAAAGGGTGAACAAGAGAGGCAGAAAGGGTGAACAAGAGAGGCAGAAATGGTGAACAAGAGAGGCAGAAAAGGTGAACAAGAGAGGCAGAAAAGGTGAACAAGAGAGGCAGAAAAGGTGAACAAGAGAGGCAGAAAGGGTGAGCAAGAGAGGCAGAAGAGGTGAACAAGAGAGGCAGAAAAGGTGAACAAGAGAGGCAGAAAGGGTGAAGAGAGGCAGAAAGGGTGAAGAAGAGAGGCAGAAAAGGTGAACAAGAGAGGCAGAAAGGGTGAACAAGAGAGGCAGAAAAGGTGAACAAGAGAGGCAGAAAAGGTGAACAAGAGAGGCAGAAAAGGTGAACAAGAGAGGCAGAAAGGGTGAACAAGAGAGGCAGAAAAGGTGAACAAGAGAGGCAGAAAGGGTGAACAAGAGAGGCAGAAAGGGTGAAGAAGAGAGGCAGAAAGGGTGAAGAAGAGAGGCAGAAAGGGTGAAGAAGAGAGGCAGAAAAGGTGAACAAGAGAGGCAGAAAAGGTGAACAAGAGAGGCAGAAAGGGTGAACAAGAGAGGCAGAAAGGGTGAACAAGAGAGGCAGAAATGGTGAACAAGAGAGGCAGAAATGGTGAACAAGAGAGGCAGAAATGGTGAACAAGAGAGGCAGAAAAGGTGAACAAGAGAGGCAGAAAAGGTGAACAAGAGAGGCAGAAAAGGTGAACAAGAGAGGCAGAAAGGGTGAACAAGAGAGGCAGAAAAGGTGAACAAGAGAGGCAGAAATGGTGAACAAGAGAGGCAGAAAGAGAGAATAATAGAAGAGAAAACGAAATTGAGTGTATGAGAGAAGATAGAATGAAAAGGAATGTTAGGGAGAGTGGGAATGAGAGACATCAGGATAGATTAATGAGAGAAGAGATGAAAAAAAGGATAATGAATGAAAGGGTAAGAAAGTAGAAAGATGAACAAGGGAATAAGAGAAGCAATAATGTGGGTCAAGGAACTGAAGAATCATTAGAGAAAGCTCAAACCTAGAGAAAGAGACGAAAGAGAAAAATCAGAAAGCGAAACAGACACAGAGTCAAGAGATAATTGAGATAAATTTCAGTAAATAATGAAAAGAACGGTGAAGAAAGAGGAGAAAAGAAGAAGAGTGGAAATGAGCGAGAAAGTAAGAAAATGTAAAACAAAAAATTCATGATAAAAAGTGTGAAAAAAAAACTATAAATAAACAATTCTGTTACAAACAGAGAGAGCAACGGAACATAAAACATTTATACTGTTTGTAGCATAAAATCAAACAAACAGACAAACTCCGATAAAAGCAAATTACGGATACAAACACAGACAAACAAACACAGGCAAAAACAGAGACAAACACAAATTGGGAAAGGACTTACGGTGATAAATACGGAAATATTGAAGTGTCACGATCCCAATGTTGGTGTTGAGTGTTGGTGTTGAGTGTTGGTGTTGAGTGTTGGTGTTGAGTGTTGGTGTTGAGTGTTGGTGTTGAGTGTTGGTGTTGAGTGTTGGTGTTGAGTGTTGGTGTTGAGTGTTGGTGTTGAGTGTTGGTGTTGAGTGTTGGTGTTGAGTGTTGGTGTTGAGTGTTGGTGTTGAGTGTTGGTGTTGAGTGTTGGTGTATGTTGGTGTTGAGTGTTGGTGTTGAGTGTTGGTGTATGTTGGTGTTGAGTGTTGGTGTTGAGTGTTGGTGTTGAGTGTTGGTGTTGAGTGTTGGTGTTGAGTGTTGGTGTTGAGTGTTGGTGTTGAGTGTTGGTGTTGAGTGTTGGTGTTGAGTGTTGGTGTTGAGTGTTGGTGTTGAGTGTTGGTGTTGAGTGTTGGTGTTGAGTGTTGGTGTTGAGTGTTGGTGTTGAGTGTTGGTGTATGTTGATGTTGAGTGTTGGTGTTGAGTGTTGGTGTTGAGTGTTGGTGTTGAGTGTTGGTGTATGTTGGTGTTGAGTTTTGGTGTTGAGTGTTGGTGTTGAGTGTTGGTGTTGAGTGTTGGTGTTGAGTGTTGGTGTTGAGTGTTGGTGTTGAGTGTTGGTGTTGAGTGTTGGTGTTGAGTGTTGGTGTTGAGTGTTGGTGTTGAGTGTTGGTGTTGAGTGTTGGTGTTGAGTGTTGGTGTTGAGTGTTGGTGTATGTTGGTGTTGAGTGTTGGTGTTGAGTGTTGGTGTTGAGTGTTGGTGTTGAGTGTTGGTGTTGAGTGTTGGTGTTGAGTGTTGGTGTTGAGTGTTGGTGTATGTTGTTATTGAGTGTTGGTGTTGGTGTTGAGTGTTGGTGTTGAGTGTTGGTGTTGAGTGTTGGTGTATGTTGGTGTTGAGTGTTGGTGTAGAGTGTTGGTGTTGGTGTTGAGTGTTGGTGTTGAGTGTTGGTGTTGAGTGTTGGTGTTGAGTGTTGGTGTTGAGTGTTGGTGTTGAGTGTTGGTGTTGAGTGTTGGTGTTGAGTGTTGGTGTTGAGTGTTGGTGTTGAGTGTTGGTGTTGAGTGTTGGTGTTGAGTGTTGGTGTTGAGTGTTGGTGTATGTTGGTGTTGAGTGTTGGTGTTGAGTGTTGGTGTTGAGTGTTGGTGTTGAGTGTTGGTGTTGAGTGTTGGTGTTGAGTGTTGGTGTTGAGTGTTGGTGTTGAGTGTTGGTGTATGTTGGTGTTGAGTGTTGGTGTAGAGTGTTGGTGTTGAGTGTTGGTGTTGAGTGTTGGTGTTGAGTGTTGGTGTTGAGTGTTGGTGTATGTTGGTGTTGAGTGTTGGTGTAGAGTGTTGGTGTTGAGTGTTGGTGTTGAGTGTTGGTGTATGTTGGTGTTGAGTGTTGGTGTAGAGTGTTGGTGTTGAGTGTTGGTGTTGAGTGTTGGTGTTGAGTGTTGGTGTATGTTGGTGTTGAGTGTTGGTGTAGAGTGTTGGTGTTGAGTGTTGGTGTAGAGTGTTGGTGTTGAGTGTTGGTGTTGAGTGTTGGTGTTGAGTGTTGGTGTTGAGTGTTGGTGTTGAGTGTTGGTGTTGAGTGTTGGTGTTGAGTGTTGGTGTATGTTGGTGTTGAGTGTTGGTGTAGAGTGTTGGTGTTGAGTGTTGGTGTATGTTGGTGTTGAGTGTTGGTGTATGTTGGTGTTGAGTGTTGGTGTATGTTGGTGTTGAGTGTTGGTGTATGTTGGTGTTGAGTGTTGGTGTTGAGTGTTGGTGTATGTTGGTGTTGAGTGTTGGTGTATGTTGGTGTTGAGTGTTGGTGTTGAGTGTTGGTGTTGAGTGTTGGTGTTGAGTGTTGGTGTAGAGTGTTGGTGTTGAGTGTTGGTGTATGTTGGTGTTGAGTGTTGGTGTAGAGTGTTGGTGTTGAGTGTTGGTGTATGTTGGTGTTGAGTGTTGGTGTAGAGTGTTGGTGTATGTTGGTGTTGAGTGTTGGTGTAGAGTGTTGGTGTAGAGTGTTGGTGTTGAGTGTTGGTGTTGAGTGTTGGTGTTGAGTGTTGGTGTTGAGTGTTGGTGTATGTTGGTGTTGAGTGTTGGTGTTGAGTGTTGGTATTGAGTGTTGGTGTTGAGTGTTGGTGTATGTTGGTATTGAGTGTTGGTGTTGAGTGTTGGTATTGAGTGTTGGTGTTGAGTGTTGGTGTTGAGTGTTGGTGTATGTTGGTGTTGAGTGTTGGTGTTGAGTGTTGGTGTATGTTGGTGTTGAGTGTTGGTGTTGAGTGTTGGTGTTGAGTGTTGGTGTATGTTGGTGTTGAGTGTTGGTGTTGAGTGTTGGTGTTGAGTGTTGGTGTTGAGTGTTGGTGTATGTTGTTATTGAGTGTTGGTGTTGGTGTATGTTCGTGTTGAGTGTTGGTGTTGAGTGTTGGTGTTGAGTGTTGGTGTATGTTCGTGTTGAGTGTTGGTGTTGAGTGTTGGTGTTGAGTGTTGGTGTTGAGTGTTGGTGTATGTTGGTGTTGAGTGTTGGTGTTGAGTGTTGGTGTATGTTGGTGTTGAGTGTTGGTGTTGAGTGTTGGTGTCGAGTGTTGGTGTCGAGTGTTGGTGTTGAGTGTTGGTGTTGAGTGTTGGTGTCGAGTGTTGGTGTTGAGTATTGGTGTATGTTGGTGTTGAGTGTTGGTGTTGAGTATTGGTGTATGTTGGTGTCGAGTGTTGGTGTTGAGTGTTGGTGTTGAGTATTGGTGTATGTTGGTGTTGAGTGTTGGTGTTGAGTATTGGTGTATGTTGGTGTTGAGTCTTGGTGTATGTTGGTGTTGAGTGTTGGTGTATGTTGGTGTTGAGTGTTGGTGTTGAGTGTTGGTGTTGAGTGTTGGTGTTGAGTGCTGATGTTGAGTGTTGGTGTTGAGTGTTGGTGTTGAGTGTTGGTGTTGAGTATTGGTGTATGTTGGTGTTGAGTGTTGGTATTGAGTGTTGGTGTTGAGTGTAGGTGTTGAGTGTTGGTGTTGAGTGTTGGTGTTGAGTGTTGGTGTTGAGTGTTGGTGTTGAGTGTTGGTGTTGAGTGTTGGTGTTGAGTGTTGGTGCTGAGTGCTGGTGCTGAGTGCTGGTGCTGAGTGCTGGTGTTGAGTGTTGGTGTTGGTGTTGAGTGTTGGTGTTGAGTGTTGGTGCTGAGTGCTGGTGTTGAGTGTTGGTGTTGAGTGTTGGTGCTGAGTGCTGGTGTTGAGTGTTGGTGTTGAGTGTTGGTGCTGAGTGCTGGTGTTGAGTGTTGGTGCTGAGTGCTGGTGTTGAGTGTTGGTGTTGAGGAGCCCGGCCATAGGCCAGGCTCGTCTGGTGCTAACCTGATCAGCCAAGCAGTTGCAACCCCACAAATCCATCACAACCTGGTTGATCTGGCACCTGGTGAAAAATACTTGTCCAATTTCCTCTTGAAAATTTCTTTCTAAACTTGTTGCAGCAGTGTTTCTGATATCTTCTGGTAAAATGTTGAATAATCTGGGACCACGAATGTTGATACAGTGTTCCCTTAGTGTGCCCGCAGCTCATTAAGCGTCAGATCAGCAAAACCTCCTCCTCCCCCTCTTCCTGTCTTTCTATAATAATAAAAATAATAATAATAATGATGATAATAATAATATCTTTATTTCTACAAGTACATGTACAAGGTATACAGACCTAGCTGACATCAATGGCATACTACTACATAGAAAGCTGCTTGTTATGCAGAGCATTTCGGGCAAATTATGTCAGTTTTGTCCCAGGATGCGACCCACACCAGCCGACTAACACCCAGGTACCCATTTACTAATGGGGAACATAGACACCTAGTGTAAAGAAACACACCCAATGTTTCTACCGTTGCTGGGAATCGAACCCAGACCCTTGCCGTGTGAAGCGAGAGCTTTAGCCACCAAGCCACGGAGCTCTCTCTTCCCTACCTGAGCAAGATATATATGACCAGGTGTATACCAGGTGCATATTTGTACATTCTAAATACCAGGTGTATGTTTCTGAGTTCTCTATAGCCTTAATATTAACGTTTCCTCTGATACATATATTATACAATTCTCTATTCCCTGTGACAACTTTTTTTAATTTGGATTTTTTTTTCCGTGAAACACTGATACTTGTGCCACCCCCCCCAGTGATTCTGCCCATTGATTACTTTATAAAATTGTATTTGTGTTCGCCATTTTATCATTCAGAGCCCTACCTGGTTCTGTTTTTACAACGTATTTAATTAATTTATCGAACATGTATCCATTTATTTTTATGGTATTTGCAACTGAAAATCTCTTTTCCTCCATATATATATATATATATATATATATATATATATATATATTCTAGGTAGTAGGTTGGTAGACAGCAACCGCCCAGGGAGGTACTACCGTCCTGCCAAGTGAGTGTAAAACGAAAGCCTGTAATTGTTTTACATGATGGTAGGATTGCTGGTGTCCTTTTTTTTCTGTCTCATACACATGCAAGATTTTAGGTACGTCTTGCTACTTCTATTTACACTTAGGTCACACTACACAACCATGTACAAACATATATATACACACACACCCCTCTGGGTTTTCTTCTATTTTCTTTCTAGTTCTTGTTCTTGTTTATTTCCTTTTATCTCCATGGGGAAGTGGAACAGAATTCTTCCTCCGTAAGCCATGCGTGTTGTAAGAGGCGACTAAAATACCGGGTGCAAGGGGCTAGTAACCTCTTCTCCTGTATATATTACTAAATGTAAAAGGAGAAACTTTCGTTTTTCCTTTCGGGCCACCCCACCATATATATATATATATATATATATATATATATATATATATATATATATATATATATATATATATATATATATATATATTGGGGCAAGTGTGCTTTAAAGTTCCTCAAAGAGCTGGGTGAAAAGCTCATCATAGGAACCAAGGACCACAGGGCGACCAGCTTCCTCTTTCAGAGACTCAGTGTTGCGATCCAGAGAGGAAATGCCTGCAGCATTCTGGACACGCGGCCCACCGCTGGGGAGCTGAACGAAGTATTCGAGATGTAGCTCTGAGTTACCTATGTTGTTTTACCTTATGTTGTATTTTTGTGAATGTTTGGCCAATGTATTTTGTCTTTAAACAAAACATACTTGAAATATAGGGGGTGGTAGGAGAAAATTCTCAAACAGCTTCAGGGAGAACCTTGAGCTTTCCCTGAAGCAAGTTTATTCTTTTTTCTGAGGATGAGGGTCCCTAGGACAGTTCTAGAGGTGGTACCTCCCAATCTATATATATATATATATATATATATATATATATATATATATATATATCTATATCTATATATATATATATATATAGATAGGGATTGGCAGAGAGCATGCATAGTTCCTTTGTATAAAGGCAAAGGGGATAAAAGAGAGTGCAAAAATTATAGGGAGATAAGTCTGTTGAGTATACCTGGCAAAGTGTATGGTAGAGTTATTATTGAAAGAATTAAGAGTAAGACGGAGAATAGGATAGCAGATGAACAAGTAGGCTTTAGGAAAGGTAGGGGGTGTGTGGACCACGTGTTTACAGTGAAACATATAAGTGAACAGTATTTAGATAAGGCTAAAGAGGTCTTTGTGGCATTTATGGATTTGGAAAAGGCGTATGACAGGGTGGATAGGGGGGCAATGTGGCAGATGTTGCAGGTGTATGGTGTAGGAGGTAGGTTACTGAAAGCAGTGAAGAGTTTTTACGAGGATAGTGAGGCTCAAGTTAGAGTATGTAGGAAAGAGGGAAATTATTTCCCAGTAAAAGTAGGCCTTAGACAAGGATGTGTGATGTCACCGTGGTTGTTTAATATATTTATAGATGGGGTTGTAAGAGAAGTAAATGCGAGGGTCTTGGCAAGAGGCGTGGAGTTAAAAGATAAAGAATCACACATAAAGTGGGAGTTGTCACAGTTGCTCTTTGCTGATGATACTGTGCTCTTGGGAGATTCTGAAGAGAAGTTGCAGAGATTGGTGGATGAATTTAGTAGGGTGTGCAAAAGAAGAAAATTGAAAGTGAATACAGGAAAGAGTAAGGTTATGAGGATAACAAAAAGATTAGGTGATGAAAGATTGGATATCAGATTGGAGGGAGAGAGTATGGAGGAGGTGAATGTATTCAGATATTTGGGAGTTGACATGTCAGCGGATGGGTTTATGAAGGATGAGGTGAATCATAGAATTGATGAGGGGAAAAGGGTGAGTGGTGCACTTAGGAGTCTGTGGAGACAAAGAACTTTGTCCTTGGAGGCAAAGAGGGGAATGTATGAGAGTATAGTTTTACCAACACTCTTATATGGGTGTGAAGCATGGGTGATGAATGTTGCAGCGAGGAGAAGGCTGGAGGCAGTGGAGATGTCATGTCTGAGAGCAATGTGTGGTGTGAATATAATGCAGAGAATTCGTAGTTTGGAAGTTAGGAGGAGGTGCGGGATTACCAAAACTGTTGTCCAGAGGGCGGAGGAAGGGTTGTTGAGGTGGTTCGGACATGTGGAGAGAATGGAACGAAACAGAATAACTTCAAGAGTGTATCAGTCTGTAGTGGAAGGAAGGCGGGGTAGGGGTCGGCCTAGGAAAGGTTGGAGGGAGGGGGTAAAGGAGGTTTTGTGTGCGAGGGGCTTGGACTTCCAGCAGGCATGCGTGAGCGTGTTTGATAGGAGTGAATGGAGACAAATGGTTTTTAATACTTGACGTGCTGTTGGAGTGTGAGCAAAGTAACATTTATGAAGGGGTTCAGGGAAACCGGCAGGCCGGACTTGAGTCCTGGAGATGGGAAGTACAGTGCCTGCACTCTGAAGGAGGGGTGTTAATGTTGCAGTTTAAAAACTGTAGTGTAAAGCACCCTTCTGGCAAGATAGTGATGGAGTGAATGATGGTGAAAGTTTTTCTTTTTCGGGCCACCCTGCCTTGGTGGGAATCGGCCAGTGTGATAATAAAATATATATATATATATATATATATATATATATATATATATATATATATATATATATATATGTATTATTCAAAAACACACGATATTTTCATTTAATTTTCATCTACGATTAGTCCCTTATATTGCATTTTTTGTTAGATTGTGACGAGAGAGAGAGAGAGAGAGAGAGAGAGAGAGAGAGAGAGAGGGAGAGAGTAGAGAGAGAGACCAAAAATACAGCTGCGATCAATATGACCGTCTCGCCTGCACCGTCGGCTGGCACCCCTTACGTCCCAACCCACCCACCTATCAACCCACCCACCCACTCCACCGCCATCCTACCAACCCACCTGTGTGTTTACATGGTGTCTGCCTGCATAGTGCATTCACGTGTCACTTGATGTTTCATGTAATACTGATATTGTAGCCTTGGATTAAATGTTGACTTCTAACACTTATCATTATCTATAACCCTGCATGTAATTATTAATAATATTATTATTACAGGTACGCGCTAAGCAAATAGGTGCTTAGTACCATCGCTGGAATCATTAACGAATAAACGATTTGTTCGTGTTGCTCTGCTTGTGTTGTGATGTTTTGGGTTCGTTCGAGTGGCAGGTGAGGGATACCACACCTGCCATTTACTGGAGGTTTGCTCTGCCGTCTGCCCGCATGTCTGCTCGCATTGCAAGCTGCATGGCGACTGAGGGTGCCCTATCACCTGTGGGCACCCCAGAGGCGAGCTTTTGACACTGGGGTCAACTTCCTGACCCTAACATTACGAAGCTGTAAAAGTATAACGGCTATGGTGTGTGCAGTGGCGGCCCTGAAGCTTGAACTGTTATGGCTCGACTTGTGTAGCTCTATCCCTAGCGTACTCAGCTCTCACACAGATCCGGGGATCGATCCCCCAGTGCGGCTGGAAAACATTAGGACGTGTTTCCATAAGACACCTGCTGTCCCTGTTCACCCATCAGTAAAATAGGTACCTGGGTGTTAGTCGACTGGTGTGGGTCGCATCCTGGGACAAAACTGACCTAATTTGCGCGAAATGCTCTGTATAACAAGTGGCTTTCTATACAGCAGTATGTTATTGATATCAGCTAGGTCTGTATACCTTGTATATGTACTTGTAGACAAAGATTAATTATTATTATTATTATTATTATTATTATTATTATTATTATTATTGGGCCACTACATAATACTTTAATAATCTTTTAATTTTTATCTATTACTTTGCATTGAATTAAAATATATTATTAAAAAAACTCCTCTCATACATTACACCTAAAATTAAGAAATGTGGACTAAAGTGGCTTCTGGGGCCCCTCCGGGATTAGGGGCCCTTCCGGGATTAGGGGCCCTGCAGCTAAACCCCTGGGTGTATGGACATACATGACTACATGATACCAGTAAGTTTCAAGTCACGATAGTGACATAAAACTTACACAAGCTTAAGTCAAAGCACAGCTGTGAAAGTTTGAAGACTGCCGGAAGATGTGTTCTCCAGTTATCGCTCAGAATCCAAAAATTACAAATTTATTGTGTTCGTAAAGGGGAATATTTGGACATACACAGCCTAGAATGTGACTGTGTAACAGTCTGATGTGACTGTGTAACAGTCTGATGTGACTGTGTAACAGTCTGATGTGACTGTGTAACAGTGATGTGACTGTGTAACAGTCTGATGTGACTGTGTAACGTTCTGATGTGACTGTGTAACAGTCTGATGTGACTGTGTAACATTCTGATGTGACTGTGTAACAGTCTGATGTGACTGTGTAACAGTCTGATGTGACTGTCTAACAGTCTGATGTGACTGTGTAACAGTCTGATGTGACTGTCTAACAGTCTGATGTGACTGTGTAACAGTCTGATGTGACTGTCTAACAGTCTGATGTGACTGTGTAACAGTGATGTGACTGTGTAACAGTCTGATGTGACTGTGTAACAGTCTGATGTGACTGTGTAACAGTCTGATGTGACTGTGTAACAGTCTGATGTGACTGTGTAACAGTCTGATGTGACTGTGTAACAGTCTGATGTGACTGTGTAACAGTCTGATGTGATTTTACTGGTTCCTGCCTGGCTACCTTGCTAACATCAATGTTCTCACTGTTCCTTGTTACTACCTGGTTACGCTGCTCACGTCACTACCTGGAGTCTACCTGGAGGATATTTCGGGGATCAACGCCCCCGGTGGATCAGGGCCTGATCAACCAGGCTGTTACTGCTGGTCGCACGTAGTCCAACGTACGAACTACAGCCAGGCTGATCCGGCACCGACTATAAGTATCTGTCCAATTCCCTCTTGCAGGCAGCCAGGGGCCTATTGGTAATTCCACTTGTGCATGGCGGGAGTCTGTTGAGCAGTCTTGGGCCCCGGACACTTATGGTGTTTCCTCTTAGCGTACCTATGGCACCCCTACCTTTCATTAGGGGTATTTTACACCGCCTGTCCAGACTTTCACTTTCGTAGGGGCCGATTTCCATGTGCAGACCTGGGAGCATTCCCTCCAGGGCCCTCCAAGTGTAGAGACCATGAAATCTCTCTCACCCGCGTTCCAGCGAACACAAGTCAAGTGCTTCCAAGCGCTCCCAGTAGCCGAGGTACTTGATAGAACTTATATGTAAAGTAAGGCTCTCTGTACACTCTCCAAATCTGCAATTTCACCTGCCCTTGCTGTTGCTTGTTCCTACCTGGCTGCTCATCCCACGTCACTGTTTTCGATCGTCTTGCAGTGAAGGAAGTCTGAGTTTAAGTGCGTAACTCGTCTCTCCTGTCTTTGCATTACGGAGGATCGAGCCTTCACCACTCCACACGCTGAATGGCCAAAGGGTTTAGCTCCACACATGAACGAAGCAAAAATGCCGTTTTCAGTGTGTGTGTACTCACCTACTTGTGGTTGCAGGGGTCATTCTATAGCTCCTGGCCCCGCCTCTTTGCTGGTCGCTACTAGATCTGCTCTCTCCCTTCTCTATGAGCTTTATCGTACCTCTTTTTAAAGCAATGTATGGGTCCTGCGTCCACTACACTCTCCAGATTGTTCCACTTCCTGTGTGTGTGTGTGTGTGTGTGTACTCACCTATTTGTGGTTGCAGGGGTCGAGTCACAGCTCCTGGCCCCGCCTCTTCACTGATTGCTACTAGGTCCTCTCTCTCCCTGCCCCATGAGCTCTATCATACCTCGCCTTAAAACTATGTATGGTTCCCGCCTCCACTACGTCACTTTCTAGGCTATTCCATGGCCTGACTACTCTATGACTGAAGAAATACTTCCTAACATCCCTTTGATTCATCTGAGTCTTCAACTTCCAATTGTGACCTCTTGTGTCTGTGTCCCATCTCTGGAACATCCCGTCTTTGTCCACCTTGTCTATTCCGCGCAGTATTTTATATGTCGTTATCATGTCTACCCTGACCCTCTGTCCCTCAGTGTTGTCAGGGCCGATTTCCCACAACCTTTCTTCGTAGGACAATCCCCGTGTGTGTGTGTGTGTGTGTGTGTGTGTGTGTGTGTGTGTGTGTGTGTGTGTGTGTGTGTGTGTGTGTGTGTTTGCATTCCTCTAACATTTCTTCCCACTATTTATCCACATTTCTTCATTACAATTTACTCACGTAGAACCAGCACTCACTGCAATTGTTTTCCTTGCAGCAGCATCTCTCTCTCTCTCTCTCTCTCTCTCTCTCTCTCTCTCTCTCTCTCTCTCTCTCACACACACATTTTCAAAACTTGTAAAAAAACATTAAGAAATAAATTTACAGAATTACATGTATTTTTAAAAAGGATTTCGAGGAAATATACAATTCTGTAACCATGGCCTAAAACTGCGCAGAATTTGGAGTATGTTTTAAAAAATGCTGAGAACTTTTATTAAAAAAAACACCAATAGCAACAACCCCGATAATAATAATAATAATAATAATAATAATAATAATAATAATAATAATAAAGAGAATCCCTAAGCTTTATTTCTGATGAATATTAAATAATGAAGATATAAATGATAAAACAAAATTACTCCAGATAAACGGATTGAAAAAACCTGATAACTGAATCGTGTTTTAAACCTGTGAGTAATTATCTAATAATAATAATGATAATAATAACCACAATAGTAATAATAATATGATCTAATATATTTGTACTGGAGCCAAATATTGTGTTGTGGAGCACAAGCTTTTATTGTGACAACGTTTCGCTCTATGTAGAGCTCTATCAACATTATAAAGCTCTAAACAGAGGACGAAACGTTGCTGCAGTTATGTTCTGTAGAATGAGTGTGTGTTTTTTTTTTACTCTGATGTTTCTTAAGAGAGTATCTATTTATCTATCATCATTATCATCATCTTCAGTGTCACCTTCACCATCATCGACGTCGTGAAGATGAGGCTACCATGAAGGCAATTAAGAAACAATCAGGTTAACGAGGAAGGAACAGAGAGAGAGAGAGAGAGAGAGAGAGAGAGAGAGAGAGAGAGAGAGAGAGAGAGAGAGAGAGAGAGAGAGAGAGAGAGAGAGACACACAGAGAGAAAGAGAGACAGAGAGAGAGACAGAGAGAGAGAGACAGAGAGAGACAGAGAGAGACAGAGAGAGACAGAGAGAGACAGAGAGACAGAGAGAGACAGAGAGAGACAGAGAGAGACAGAGAGACAGAGAGAGACAGAGAGAGAGAGAGAGAGAGAGAGAGAGAGAGAGAGAGAGAGAGAGAGAGAGAGAATTTGGAGGCTGTTCCGGACCCCGACCCGTAATTAGTAAAACAGGAAATCCTTAACCCTCCAACACAAAAATATATATAACGCGTGATTTTCGTTTCTCTACACAATTCAGGCGATCACCAACAGCCTGGTTGGTCAGAGATTACCAGGCGGAGGATCGAGTCTCCATCTCTTCAGGTACGGGAGGACTCATACATGTTTAGATCAAGTATAATGAAATGCAGTCTACACAAGACAGATGTCTAAACACTCTTTATATCGACAACGTTTCGCTCTGCGTAGAGCTTTTTCAAGTTACTGAATTATGAAAAGCTTTATATAGAGCTTAATATAAGAGAGAAAACTTATGTCGATGTTTCGGGCCATCCTGGACCATTGTCAGGTCCCAACTAATGACTGGACAGTGATCCAGGCAGGATCGAAACGTCGTCAAAAGTTTCCTCTTCTAAGTGCTGGTTATTGACGAAATGTTTCAGCCAAGGAAACACGACTTTTTAAGCTTTTATCTTAACGTTTCTTGCAACACGAACGTTCAGTAACTTGATCAAGCTGTATGCGGAGCGAAACGTTGTTCGAAATAAATACTTGATTCTGGCGAACAATAAAAACGTATTCTGCCGAAAGTATGTTTTGTATATTACTTTAGGCTCGGTCGGGTTTTGCAAAATCTTTATCAAGCGGAAATGTCCTGCCATTTTCTTTTAAGAAATTCTGTTCTTGCAAATAAAATTTCGATTGTTATTTTTGTTTGTTGATTACGTTTGATGCGGATCAATGCGTCCTGGTGAAGGAAACTGCGTTATGGACGTCGACATGCAAGGAATTACCTTTCCTTCGCGGCGCTGCCTGTTAATTTCCTCATGATTACGGCCTTGAAAATACACACACACACACACACACACACACACACACACGAGGAGAGGTTAAGGGAGAGGTTAAGGGAGAGGAGAGGTTAAGGGAAATCAACCTGACGACACTGGAGGACAGGAGAGATAGGGGGGACATGATAACGACATACAAAATACTGAGAGGAATTGACAAGGTGGACAAAGACAGGATGTTCCAGAGATTGGACACAGTAACAAGGGGACACAGTTGGAAGCTGAAGACACAGATGAATCACAGGGATGTTAGGAAGTATTTCTTCAGCCACAGAGTAGTCAGTAAGTGGAATAGTTTGGGAAGCGATGTAGTGGAGGCAGGATCCATACATAGCTTTAAGCAGAGGTATGATAAAGCTCACGGCTCAGGGAGAGTGACCTAGTAGCGATCAGTGAAGAGGCGGGGCCAGGAGCTCGGACTCGACCCCCGCAACCTCAATTAGGTGAGTACAACTAGGTGAGTACACACACACACACACACACACACACACACACACACACACACACACACACACACACACACACACACAGCCAATATAACATTTTACATTTTAGCTGACGTAAGCCAGAGTGGGGCAGGTGGTGCAGAGAGTGGAAAACGTGAGCCAGCTGTGTGATAGTGGCCCCGTAGACCAGCTGAGGGATAGCTGGTCCCATAGGGATGCAGGAAAAAACGAACAGAGAAAGGGAAGAAAAACAGTGAGGATAGAGAGAAATATTTTTCTTACTCTGCGCACCATATTCTGTTCTGATCCTGGTGGAGGGCTCTTGATCTAGGAAATTGGAGCTGCTCTCAGCTTAGCTCAAAGCTGATAACTTTCCTTTACCAATATGCTGAAAGGCCTCTAACACTGCTTAATTCAGTCAGAACTATCATCCCAGCAACAGAGACATGGATCACTGACGTATTCATCACAACCATTGATCACTGACGTATTCATCACAACCATTGATCACTGACGTATTCATCACAACCATTGATCACTGACGTATTCATCACAACCACTGATCACAGACGTATTCATCACAACCATTGATCACTGACGTATTCATCACAACCACTGATCACTGACGTATTCATCACAACCACTGATCACAGACGTATTCATCACAACCATTGATCACTGACGTATTCATCACAACCATTGATCACTGACGTATTCTTCACAATCCTTGTTGAGTCAAGCATCATTTAGGTACTTGAATAAGTGGTTTACATAACAGACAAGTTGATAAATGAGATACTTGTGCAACATTCAGGTATTTTTATTCTGGAAAGGTTTCACCAGCCAGTGGCTTCTTCAGTCCAACAAGGAGAAAGGTGGAAGATGAAGAGGAGTTTTGGGTAATCAGTCCCTCAGCCTCATCTTTCACCTTTCTCTTCATTAAACTGAAGAAGGCATTCGTGACGAAACGTTTCCGGAATAAAGATATCCAAATGTTGTACAAGTGTCTCATTTATCAACATTTAGGTCTCCTTATTGACGAGACGTTTCGCACACTCAGGATTCTTTAGTCAAATATCAAGGTCATCAACATACTGATGACAGACGAAAAAATGAAGATTTTGAGGTGCTGAGGCTATCAAGAACGAGTGAAAATCAAGACCACTTATGGTAAATAACAGCAATGTTAAGTGTAATAAGGGACACAAGGAAAAGTTTTGATCCAAGGAAGGGAAGGATAACTCCAGTTCCTTAGATGAAGAGCTCTTCACCAGCCTCAATGCGCCTCTCTCCATGATGGACCATATTGAAATTTTCGACCGAAACGCTGCTATAAAAATAAATTTCCAGGAAAGTGGACTACATCTTTCGTTTTCTTTAACACAGTAATAAAGATGAACGACCCGAACGGGTTTTGTGCTTTAAATAATAAAAATTATTGTAATTATTATTAGAATTCGTTATGTATCTGGCTGAATGGGAATAGTTTTGAGAGTAACACAATAATAATTATAATTATAATAATAATAATTATTATTATTATTATTGTGTTATTCGGCCAGATACATAACGAATTTTCTTGTTCACACACCAACTCTGGTCACAGGCCTGGTCACAGACCGGGCCGCGGGGGCATTGACCCCCGAAACTCTCTCCAGGTAAACTCCAGGTAAACATTATCATGGCCATCGGGCAGAAAACGCCCAAACACCATATACAGAACTTGCATCACAGAACCACTGCCACAGTTTTCAGCGCCCCATCCCCCCGATGTTTCTTCCTGTGTCTCCCTTCCCACCCATCAACTGGCATTTTCCCTGTTTTATTCTGTCGCTGTCTCTCTCCCTCCCATCCCCTTCCCCCGGCCAACGTGAGAAGAATTGCCCACTTGTGCTGGTAAAATGCTTAGGGTGTCTTTGTGTTGGTGCAAACAGCGACTGAAGAGGATCCTAACAGCGCACCGCTGCCGACTACAGTTAAGAAGAGACACACTGAATAACATTTTATTGGGACGATTTCTCTTTGTGTGTGTGTGTGTGTGTGTGTGTGTGTGTGTGTGTGTGTGTGTGTGTGTGTGTGTGTGTGTGTGTGTGTGTGTGTGTGTGTGTGTGTGTGTGTGTAAATATAAATATATATATGTATGCAAGGAATTCGCAAGAGCAGGCGAAATATACAAACACTGATCTCTGGCTGAAGGAGACTCGAACCTACGAACCTTGGAACAAGGTACGCAGTGCTATATCCAGTGTGGTGAGTTTGGTATAGCACTGCGTACCTTGTTCCAAGGTTCGAGTCTCCTTCAGCCAGAGATCAGTGTTTATATATATATATATATATATATATATATATATATATATTTATGTATGTATATATCTGTGTGTGTGTGTGTGTGTGTGTGTGTGTGTGTGTGTGTGTGTGTGTGTGTGTGTGTGTGTGTGTGTGTGTGTGTGTGTGTGTGTGTGTGTGTGTGTGTGTGTGTGTGTGTGTGTGTAAAGAAAGAAAGCCAAACTCTGTTTTTAAGTCAATAAATTCAGGTATAATAGCATATTGAGATTCATCACCTCGCAAACTCTTTCCTTCTGGAGAGTCAAATAACACATAAACGCCAAGTGCTCGCTTCTGCAGCACTTTACGCTGCTTGAAGCGTGCAACTGTTGCTAAGTAACAAATTTCCTTGACAAGATGCACACCATTTGTGGACCATAAAACACAGTGGCTGTAGAAAATGCTTACCTTCTTGTTCCTCCAAGAACAAGGTTGTGTGGTTTGGTGTTGCTGGTCTGTTCTTGATGTAATATTTTCAGGCAGAACTTCTTTCCTGGATAAAACGTGGTAACTTCTTATTGTCTAGGTATGTATGACCCCTAGTATTACTGATCCAACACAAATAGTGTCAATAAAAATTAAGGGAATGAAACTTTTCCCACTGCCAAAATTTACACACCCCTTATTTAAACTTTTAATTACATTCTCGTAATTAAGTTTCATTTCTCTCACCATATATGCTTACAGCCTTCTTTGATTTCCATAAAACCTAGACTAAAAAAATAATTTTGCAAGTCCTATATAGCCAGACATAAACAGCAAACCAACTAAGCACATTAATCCCGACACACACATGAGGATCATTTTTTGCAACCCACGGTGAGAATATTCATGACCCCAAGAAGAGAAACATTATGAGAACGTTTCGGTCCGTTGTATATCATTTGCCAGTTTTAAACAAATTGATTTGTTTGTAATAACTGAAGAAAACGATCAGAAATCAAGTTTATCTATCCCACTAGAGAATGTTGTGGTGCTTGTTTCAAAGGGACTCAAAGGGATGTTAGAGAGGTAGAAGGCGTTTCCAGGACCGAGTCAATTTCCACTTAGCTTTGTCGTTCTTAATCGGGTCATCCGGATACCTCACGAACCATAACAGAGACAAGCGTAGAATAAATACAAGTCCAGTGTTGTCGGTGACTGTGCTGCTTCCATCCTTCCCCTTATCTTCTCTTACTCTTCCATACAGGAGGGGTGATAGGGAGAAGACATGGGAATGATGGTGTGTGTATGATGATGGTGGTGATAGAAATACTGTTTATGATGCTAATGGTAATGGAGTCGGCGTGGTGATTGTACTGATGGTGTAATATTGATGGTGGTGGTAATGATGGTGATCTTGGTGCAAATACAAGTTGTGATTATAGTGGTGATGAGGTGATGGTACATCTTTCCCCTCACCCTTCATCCTTACTTCCATCCTTCCCTTCAGCCATTACTGTTTCCACACTATTAACAACCATTAGTCACCATTAATAACCTTCCTTATGTTCCTTCTTACCCCTTAACCTCACGTTCTACCCTTACCCCTAAACCCCAAGTTCTCCTCTTGACCCTTAACCTAACGTTTCCACCTCATTTCCCCTCATTTCCTTACCCGTCTGAATAACGCTAAATTCAGCGAAGTCATAGCACTGTATCCCCTTGAAGCGGGTGAAGAGCTCTTGATCAGTGGAACTGGAGCAATCCTTTTTATTCTCGGATCAAACACGACTACATTCTTAGGTAAAAGGACACAAGAACAATTAATGTAACATTTCACTGTGGCAACGTTTCACATTAGTTAAACTTGTGTCCTGCTGTGGTTGAGGTGGTGGTTGAGGTGGTGATTGAGGTAGTGGTTGAGGTGGTGGTTGAAGTGGTGGAGGTCGTTGGGGCGTGGCTCGCTTTCCTCTCCCTCTCCCCTTACACCCCCTCCCTCTTCCCCTCACTTCCCCCTTCTTCACTTACCTAAGGGTTCCTCCTCACTGCTCACCCCCACTCCTTCCCTCAGCAGTCAAGGTCATGTTAGTGAGAGGAAGGAAGGAGTAGAGAGAAGGGAAGGGAGAATAGAAGGAAATAGATGGAAGGAATAAAAGAGCAGACACGAGGGGAGAAAAATCACTACACAAGAGGAAGAGGGAACAAGATAATATCACCATAGAAAGCGTAGAGAAAGCAAACGAGAGAGAAAGGGTGAGAGAGACGCATATGAGAAGGGGAAGACGCACTACACTGGGATATGGAAGATGAGGGGAAAATGATTGCAAATGACATTGTAAAGACGAGGGGAAGACGTGGCCAGAAATTACTTCTTTGTAGTGGAAGAGGGTAGAGTGTGGACAGTCTACCAGCTGTTGGAAGCTTAAAAGCATAAGAACATCAGCAAAACAACCACTGTGAAAAAATAGTGAGCATCTAAGCGCTTTCGTGATTTCTCACATTATCAAGGACATGTCCTAGATAATGTGGGAAATCGTGAAAGCGCTTGATTATTTTTTTTCACAGTGGTTGTTTTGTATACTGTGATATCACCTGTTTACCGTGATCTTGTTGTTTAAGAACATAATGGAGGAACACTGCAAGCAGGCCTACTGGCCCATACTAGGCAAGTCCTTCTCAAACCCAAACCCACTAACAAAACTACACAAATAACCCGCGCACAGAAGAGCGGAGCTCATGACGACGTTTCGGTCCGACCTGGACCAGCCCCTTTTCAAAGCTTTCAATGGATCTAGGGATTCCAATGGAGAGAGTAAAAACAATCTTGCATCTAACAACGTTTCGAACCTATTGCTACCGACTGTATGTACAGTTCAGGACATTTATTCAAGGAAACGTTTCGCCACGAGTGACTTCTTCAGTCCCTTATTTACACTTTATGAACCCTTCCGAGAGCGAAACATCAAGAAAAAACTTTCGCTCTCCACTTGTACACACTGTCTGCCACTGGCCAAGTTGCATGCAGGATGGATTTCAATTATCTCACTGTCGGCTGAAAAAAAGACAAAGTGCAGGTCAAGTTTTTATTGTGACAACGTTTCGCTCTCTGTCATCTGGTCGTATGACTCGATATATCTATACCCCGAGCGAAACGTTGTCGCAATACACGTTTATTTTGCAACATACAGCTAAGTCCCAACGAGATGAATGTACTAATCTTGGTAGAATTACCAACAATATGTTAGGTAAAAGGACACAAGTGCAACTAATGTATCATTTATTTTGGCAACGTTTCGCTCTCCAGGAGCTTTGTCAAGCCGGTTTGACAAAGTTCCTGGAGAGCGAAACGTTCCCACAATAAAATGTCACATTAGTTGTACTTGTGCCCTTGTACCTAACATATTGTCGGTAATTCTACCAAGATTAATACAATATTAGGTTGGTAGGTAAGACACAAAGGCAACAGTTAGGCAACTTTATTCCGAAACGTTTCGCCTACACAGTAGGCTTCTTCAGTCGAATACAGAAAGTAGGCAGGAACAGTAGAGATGTGAAGACGATGTAATCAGTCCATCACCCTTGAAGTCGTAGAATTTGAGGTTGTCAGTCCCTCAGCCTGGAGAATTCAGTTCCATAGTCACATCTCTACTGTTCCTGCCTACTTTCTGTATTCGACTGAAGAAGCCTACTGTGTAGGCGAAACGTTTCGGAATAAAGTTGCCTAACTGTTGCCTTTGTGTCTTACCTACCAACCTGTCGGTATTTTATACCATTTTGATGTTCAATACAATATTAGTTGTATCTGCCTCTTTTTTGCCTAACAAGATGACTATTAAATACAAGAGAGAAATTTTATCCATTACCTATTAGTAGTGGAAATATAAACACATATGCAGTATAATGTGATCCTTTATTGACTACGTTTCGCCCACACAGTGGGCTTTTTCAAGTCACAAACAGATCTGTTGGTGGCTTGAAAAAGCCCACTGTGTGGGCGAAACGTAGTCAATAAAGGATCACATTATACTGCATATGTGTTTATATTTCCATTGTGTCGGTATTTTATACCATTTATTTCCACCTCTTAGTAGTGTAAGATTGTAGATGAAAATATTTGTCTTGATTATTTCCCCTGAGAGTTAAAATACCTGGAGGATTGGAGATTTTAATTTGCTTTGGGTGTGAGTGGCAGAGTGTTGTTGCGTATTTCTGATCGTATTTGTTTTGCATTTGTCTGTGATGGTCTCGCTGTTTGTTCGCCCCTATCAGTATGTGTGACTATTCTTTTGGCTGATCCTGATCTGACTGTACGTTACTTTGTGTCCAGGTTTAGGTGTTAATAGTTTGGCTGTTCCTGATCTGACTGTACGTTACTTTGTGTCCAGGTTTAGGTGTTAATAGTTTGGCTGTTCCTGATCTGACTGTACGTTACTTTGTGTCCAGGTTTAGGTGTTAATAGTTTGGCTGTTCCTGATCTGACTGTACGTTACTTTGTGTCCAGGTTTAGGTGTTAATAGTTTGGCTGTTCCTGATCTGACTGTACGTTACTTTGTGTCCAGGTTTAGGTGTTAATAGTTTGGCTGTTCCTGATCTGACTCTCTGTCTCTGCCATGTTTACTTGTTTTTGTTTTTCCGTTTCCACTACAGCGTTTCCCTCTCCCTCTCTCTCTCTTTGCACCATTGATAGTGTCACCACTGATAATGTCACGACTGATGTCACCACTGATGTCACCACTGATAGTGTGTGTCGCCACTGTCACCACTGACAGTATCACCTTTGATAGTGTCACCACTCATAGTGTCACCACTGTGTCACCACTGATGGTGTGTCACCACTGACAGTCTCACCACTGATAATGTGTGTCACCACTGATAGTGTGTCACCACTGATAGTATGTCACCACTGAGAGTGTGTCACCACTAATAGTGTGCCATCATTTCTTTAGATCGTCCACTTTTCACCATTAATACGTTGGTAAAAGCAGCAACGAGCCGACAAGTAAATGCTAACGGCACAAGTTGAACAAAACATTGTTGTAATAGAAACCTGCATTGTCTTCGTCTTCTGTTATTCAAGCTGAAGAAACTAAAATATATCGCTGTTTCACTGAGGAAATTTTCCCTTACGATACACTGACCTAATCTCAAATTTCTGAGCAGAATTAGAGGCTTGTCTTTATGTATCGAGGATGTCTTATATATATATATATATTTATATTATATATATAAATCGTGGAATCATTGTTTTACCCCATATTATTATTATTGCAATTAAAACTAAGTGCTAATCCCACAAGTGTCCTTTTCCCCATGTTTTCCTTTGTGTTTGTCTTCTCCGTCTCTGCTTCTTCAAACAGCTGTTTATTTTGTTAGTTCTCTTCGGTTGTTTGCAAGTCTTCCTTGGTATCGCTACGAGTCTAACCCCCAGTTCGAGGTTTGGTTCCTGTGGTCTACGTTATTTTTTTATTTTTGTCGTTCAGGTCAGAAAGGAATCTGACTGTGTATTGTAAAGTTTTCCTCCATATTCTCATTGTTTGACTCGGCGCATGCCACAGTCACCCTTCCCCTCCTCCAGCACCACTAACACCACCCACCAACACCCACATCTCCAACACCAGCGCCACAATCACCACCATCTTTCACCAAGACAACGCAGTAAGCTAAACTCGACAACATAAGATAACGGGAATATACAAACAACAGAGCTTTACACAAGCTCTCTCTCCGTGGGGACTGCAACCATTGCTGAATTTTGAAAGTCTTGCAACATTTATGTGTGTGCATCGGTTATCATTCTCAATTTGTAACTCTCTTTCTCTCTCTCTCTCTCCCTATCTAAAACGTATTTACCCCATTCAGCTCACACATTGAGGTCCGAGGGGCGATCCCCGGGACGGGTGGAAACATTAGGACGTGTTTCCTGCTGTCCATGTTCACCTATCAGTTATATAGGTACCTAGGTGTTAATCGACTGGTGTGGGTCGCATCCTGGAGAGAAAATTGACTTAATTTGCCCGAAATGCTCTGCATAACGAGGGACTTTCTATATAGTATGTCAATGTCAGCTAGACCCGTATACCTTATACATGTACTTGTAGAAATAAAGATTATTATTATTATTATTATTATTATTATTATTAATGATTGACTTAGTGCTCTCAAAATAAATATCATATTATTGCTTTTTGCTATTCATTACTCTCGTTTCCGAATTTATTATCCACGACGTGTTGTTAATTTAAGACGTAAGAGCTATCATCCCCTTTCTCGCATCATTCCTGATTGCTTCCAGCCCCTCATTCACCAGTTGTTTCATGATACCTACGGGCTTAGCGCTTCCCCATATGATATTAATAATAATACGTATTAATGCATCTTAGTAAGGATAAAACTCTTCGTGTTTTATATTTACTGATGTATGGACTGAGGGTTTTAAAGACGAATGTGACATGATGTACAAAGAAACGTAAGTGATTTTCCCCGTGTACAATGTAATGTTAGTTTGCAAGTTTTTTGACGTAGTAGGATTTGTGAGAATCGTGACGTGTTATAATTTGCAAGTGCGTGAGAATCACATGGTATTGGGATTAAAAAATACGTGATGAGAGATTGCTGCGTATTTATTAACATTAGTTGAATCCCCAAGTTTTGTGCATAGATGCTATCCTGGCTCTTTTGAGAACATCTACAAAGGTTACCTATGATATCAACCTTGGAAATTGTTACCTATAAAGGCCGATGAATAGTGATGAATATTAGAAAACGTTATGGCCCGGGACCTTTATTGCTCCTGGTGTTTGCTTAGGACAAACTTTGTTTTTCCTAAGTAATGGATTTGGAATGTAACTAAGTATCCTAATGTAATCCTGAAATTCTTGGGTTTATGAGTGTGTTTCCCAACGTACTGGTATTTGTACGTACAAGCGTCTTCTAACGTAGTGGGGGATTACGTTACTTTAGCAACATACCCCCTGAAGACTGACCGCAGTTCAATACGGGTAGCATTAAGCTAAGACTAACTCTGGTACATAAACAATAAGAATGCCAGTCTTGCCCGCCTTCCGTGCATGCAGCCAACACAACTATGGATTTTCCCAGACATTCCTGGAGCAGGCTCCAGCCGGCCTCCAAGCAGGCTTTTATCTGCTGCTGGCAGGCGAACACCACGGCTGGTGCAAGCAGGTACCAACAGACCTTCCAAAAAAAAAAAAAGGTTTTCTCTGTAAATAAAAGACACACGCTTCTGAATAGGCTTTTGTTGAGACAAAAGTTTCGTTTTATGTTGAGCTTAAGTCTTACGAAAGCTATTCACAGAGCGAAACGTTGTCTCATTAAAAACTTGTTCAGGCACGTGTCTTCTCTTCGCTGTTGTTGGCGGCAGGCCAGTTAGACCCAGGCTTTTAAATGGTGCAAGCGGCCTAGAGTCACAGATAGTGCAAGAAGAAAGTAAGCACGCTAGTATGATCACCACATACCAGAGTTCTTGAAGACTTACCATGTGGAATATAAACACGCTAGTATGATCACTCTCTCAGCATAAACCAGGGTTCTTGAAGACTTACCATGTGGAATATAAACACGCTAGTATGATCACTCTCTCAGCATAAACCAGGGTTCTTGAAGACTTACCATGTGAAATATAAACACGCTAGTATGATCACTCTCTCAGCATAAACCAGGGTTCTTGAAGACTTACGAGACTAGTCTGAAAAGACAGACTAGCCTTGTGTCTGGCTATTTATACAAGTTTTATAAATGAAACAGATTTTGCTTCAAATACACACACACAAGGAATAAATATAGATGTATATTTCCCGCCTACTCTCCAGAAGTCACAGTTCAAGGAGCTTTAGGCATTCCCGATAACACAACACCAAAATGGCAAACACCAATGGCCATAGGAAAAAATATTTGACTTGGAAGACCCAAAAATATGCCGCTCGTTTCCCGAAACGAAGAGCTGTGTCTAAAATGACGTCTTTTGTGTGTTCTGGGGCAGAGTGGCCTAAATGCAGTGTGTCTGACATTTCATAATGTATTTAAATAAATCACAGAAAAATCGTTCCAATCGACGGGCGACAGCGAAGAAATTGAAGCAATGATGGCGAGAATGTTGCGGCTGGATCCTTAGAGAGAGAGAGAGAGAGAGATACAGAGAGAGAGAGAGAGAGAGAGAGAGATACAGAGAGAGAGAGAGAGAGAGAGAGAGAGATACAGAGAGTGAGAGAGAGAGATCTATTTACTGTTAAATGAGCAGGAGTAATTTGTCCATTCATTTCGCTCCCTCCCGGGATTAAACCCACGTCTTTACGGTTACGATCCGGAAGCATTACATTGAAAAAAAAAAAAAATGTCTTCTCCATCCATTCGGTATCCTCTGTTAAACTACAGACCACTGCAGTAAACCCAGACAAACAACGGCACAACGTCTCCTAACTCCACGTAACACACCTGAACAGTTTTACATTATTCATGTGAAGATTTCACGCTAAAAAAATAGCCTCCGAGTTTTTGGCTTTATCTTTTTTGTACCAACTGCTTGATTGGACAGAGACTCGGCCGCCATTAGCGCACTGACTATGGAGTCTCCGCTACATGTTCTGAATAACTTTCGTGGATTTTTAGAGCTACAAGGAAAATAAATGAATCCCGGCAGTTTGATACGCAAGAATTTTTTTTTTGTCATTGTTTAAGAGAACCGACAAGCAGATGAATGACATACTTGACCAACATTTCGATATCCTTTTTGTGGAGACGTTTCGCCAACCAGTGGCTTCATCAATCCATTATTTTCCTCCATACTGCTTTGCACATGTCTAACTCATCGACAAGTCGATGAGTTAGGCACATACAGCTCTTGGGTATGAAATTCATCCACATGTCTTCTTCCACACCGGCCAGAGGGCGCCACCAAAACTCTGCATTACAGAGTTTTCCAAAGGCTCCAACAAGGCTGCCAGAAAACGGGCATCTCATTCCGCTTTCTGATAAAATTCACTGAGATAACAACACCATAATTTCCCGGAGCAGTGGTGGGATTCGGGAATTCTGAGGTTGAGAGGGAAGGAGGTTCTCTAAGGGGCTATACTTAGTAAGTTTTGTATTTTATTGCGCCCTCCGATAAACTGTAACTTAAGAAAAATCTGTTTTCGGAATACTGTCCTGTCAATATGTCTTATGTCGTTTTGGGCAAAAATTGTATTTTTCTTTACACGCACATTGTTAAATCAGAATAGAGTATATGGACTGAGAACACACTGTATATACGCTGAAAGGTATGTACCGACCTATGACATATACACCCAGATTTGTATATGATAGTATACATAAACAGAGGAGTGAATTTATGCAGGGTATATATACAAGGATATTTGATCGGTTGGTTGTGTTTAAAGCCTTTCGTCACACGAGGATCATAAAGGCTGCATGTCACCTGCTCCCCATATATCAAGAATACTTTCATTCCAAATATGGCCCTGTGTATTATGAGATATACAGGCCTGTGTGTCCATATATTATTGCTCTCATTGTGCACACGCATCAAGAGAGACTGTTAGGAGGAAGTCTCCAAAGTGACGTGCGTTCACAGTTTTAAGACGGGCAGTCTTCATGGTAGACGCTTGTAGCAATGATCATGTTTTTATTTCTGTGTTCTGCAATTAGACTGTTCCAGCTGGACTACTTGTAAGCGGCCAGCACTGCAGCTGGTTTTGGTACTGGAGCAGTGAGTCTCTCCCAGTCAGTAATAGCACTTGTACTCCTGCTACAAAGGTCTGGAAAAATTTTGCTGTATTAGCTCGACTGTTGCTACGGAGGATAAAGCTGGCAGGGCAATTTAAAAGGCTACATATCCCCAGTTCACAAAGTCTAACTGGAGAGCGAGGTTTGCATCTACGGTCTTCAAGGGGTAAAGGTTCAGGATACTTTCTAACATATTCTTTAAAAGGGTATCATATTCCTTTTCATTTGGGGAGAATTGCAAGAAGTAGGTAAACTCTGGGAGGATAGACATCCAGTGAGCAGAATGCAACGTATACATTCATTCTGGCCTTCCATCTTGGAGTTTGTTTTTCCTGGAATCTGCTCGATAACACTGGAAACGAGAGGAGCACCAAGGAGAGTACTGTCAATTGGATTAATGACTCGTTATCTTGGCAAGGCTACAATGAGCTGATCATTGATTTGTCAGTGGGGGGGGATATTTCCCATTTAGTGTGGCTTAAGAATAGACCTAGATTCCTTTAAAATTTTCTTTTATTTCCTGATGTCATCTAGGAGAGTCTTCAGTGCTATCCAGAGTGCCATCACCCAAGAACCAGATGTTGATCTCATTGGACAGGGCAGACGGGGCAGGGAGGGTCACCCATCTACGCACCTTCACCCTAGTGACTTACACATCCAACGAACAGGAGTTCAGATAT